>NC_053392.1:34539747-34780855 GCF_905171765.1 Bufo bufo | reverse complement strand
ACACAAGAGCAGTTATACAGTATACCACAAAGCTTGTATTGCAGTTAATATATTGCTTAGGTTCATAAGATTGCTGATTTGCAGTAGAAAAAATACGGCAACCAGTTTTGAATGAACTTACAGCAAGTGCAGATTCGATGTCCACACTTATAACTACCATTGTCTCTTAACCAAGTGGGCTGACCACGGTTAACATCAGAGAACATGCTCGGACTGACTCTTTGCTCTAGAGTAGGCGCACAACGGGCAATACATTTAACCCCCGATTGAACAACATCCGACCATTGCTCATCATAATTGAGAACAGATAGGTGTTTTTTAACTATTTGACATATATGTCAATATTCAAGACTATAATTAGTAACAAAGACTTGAACTGACTCCTTTCTCTTACCCCTGTTCGCCATTTAAGCGGTCTTAGGAAAAACTAAATCTGCCCGAGATTTTTTAAGTGCACATCTCTTAGCTTGTTCCAATAACCGACTAGAATATTGGCGCATGGAAAGTCGATTGGCAACAGCATCCATCTCCTTCAAAAAAGCTCCATCATTGGAGCAGTTACGTCTCGCTCAAATAAATTCACCTTTGGGTATATTATAAACCAGATGAAGGGGATGATATGATGTAGCGAGAAGAGTGGTGTTACCAGCAGTTTCCTTGCGGAAAGTATGTGTCACCACCGCAGACTTAATAATATCTCCAACGAGGTGAAGATCTAAAAATGAAATGGTGGAAGCATCACAACTGACAGTGAATTTAAGACCACGCTCATTATCATTGAGGTAGTCCGCAAAGAGCGGCACGGTCACCCGACCACACAAAGAGCAGGTCGTCGATTTAGCGAACGTACCACTCCAAGGAGGCCCCCCAAGGGTGGTTCAATGAAAATAAATGGTGATGCTCCCACCATGCCATATATACATTAGCCATGTAGGGCGAGAATTTCGCCCCATTGGACACCCCCATAAGGTGCTGAAAAAAGAGGTGATTAAACATAAACACATTGTGTTTTAACAGGAACAAAACAGCCTGACAAATAAAGTCCTGAAAATCTGAGGAAAAATCTGCATAAATATTCAAAAGCCATTTTAAAGAAACAATGGCCAAATTATGAGGGATGACAGCAGATGAAGACGTTACATCATCTGTGATCCAAGTATACTCCGGCTTCCAAGCAAAATCATAAAATGCCTGTAAAACTGCTCTGGTATCTAATAGGATGCCGGGAATAGATTGGACCAAAGGTTGTAATATACTGTCAATCCAAGCAGAAAGTCTCTCTGAAAACGAACCAATACCTGCCACAATCAGATGCATAGAGGGGGAAAAACCCCTTTATGGATTTTAGAGAGAGAATGGAAAACAGGAATGACAGGACATGAAACATCAATGAAATTCACCTGCTTCTGGTTCATAAGCCCCTTTTGGTGACCCAGAGATAGGAGAGATGACAGCTCTTGTTGATATAGGGGGTAGGGTTATGGGCAAGCTCAAGATTTGTATTGATATCTTCCAACATTGAAAGATTCTGAGATTTGTAGATGAACTTGTCCAAAACCACTACAGATCCCCCCTTATCTGCCTGTTTAATAACAATGTCTTCCATGTTTTCCAATTCTCTAAGAGCAGAACGTTATTTATGTGTCAAGGTACTAGTGGAGCTGTTCACACCAGTTGAATGAATTGCAGTATTTAAGGCAAACAAATTGCGTTCCACCAATTCCTGAAATCGATCCAACGCAGGAGAGCTTGACTGAATAAGATAAAAATCACGGTTATGAGTAACAAAATTAGAAGAAAAGTCATCCTTGTGAGATTCTTCTTGAATAGGACGAGACTGTTGCATATGAGATAAATTCATGAGCTCCTGAAAGGAAAACTAAGCTGTGCATGGCAATGGAGACATAGTAGATGGAACAGATGGAGACACACAATCTTCATCAAGAGTGTCCGGATTGGAAAAATGTTTTTTCAATGTTAGATTCTGAGCTAATCTGTTGACGTCTACAATCGTGCGGTAAATATCAAAGTGACAGGTTGGCGAAACAGAAATACCCCTAGCCAAAACATCAATCTGTGGCTAAGTTAATATCTTAGAATATTCACCACTTGTAAATTACTCACAATTTCTTGTTTCGGGAGGGATAGCTGCCACTTTTTGGCGTGTTTCTGCCTAGCACGGCATTTTTTGTAGATCTATTAGTAGACACATTGCCGTCAGCAGTACCGCTATGTGTAGCCAAACCTTTGTCTATTGGACCTGCAGATGGCAGCTCAGGTGCGGAATCGGAAGAATCTGGTTCTGTGGAGCTAAAGACCACCTTGATGGCTCTTGTATTTTTACCACGATGCATTTTTTTTCATAATAGAGCGTGGAGTATTAGCTCTAGCATCAGACCAGGTATAGACAATATGACCTTTATAATCCTGAAGGTACAGATTAAATTTTTCTTGTTTGATGGCAATGAGACGTTCCTCCATTTTATTTAAATTGTCTTGCAATTTAGCATCCATATCTTAAATGTGCCTGCCCCTTTAACAGTGACCTCCACAGCGCCCGCCTCTTTAACAGTGACCTCCACAGTGCCCGCCCGCCCATTTAACAGTGACCTTCACAGTGCCCTGCCCCTTTAACAGTGACATCCACAGCGCCCGCTCCTTTAACAGTGACCTCAACAGCACCTGCTACTTCAACAGTGGCCTTCACAGCGCCCTGCCCCTTTAACAGTGACCTGCACAACGCCCGCCTCTTTAACAGTGACCTCCACAGCGCCTGCCTCTTCAGTGACCTTCATAGTGCCTGCTAATTTAACAGTGACCTGTACAGCACCTTGCCCCTTTAATGCTAGGGCTACACGACGACACGTGTCGCGTGACATTTTGTCTCAACAATTTTTATAATCAAAGTCTAAGGTGTCGCACTGTGACATTCGACATGCTGCAACTATGACACAACAGTCGCAAAAAATCCATCCAAGATGGATGCATGTAGCAGCATAGTTGTGCCCTATGTGCCGTGTGACTTATTGTCATCCTGTAGCCCTAGCCTAAAGCTGACCTACAGCAGTGAAGAAAAATGGCTGGGTTGTTATGGAAACCTGGAGTAAAACTGTGTGTATGGCAGTTGGGATTAGAAGAGAAAGACTTGCAGGCTTGTGTTGGCTATTGCAGGAAATGTTTTTGTAATATCTCAGGAACGGTATGTCCTAGAGAGCTGAGACCCGGTCTAAAACCTTCCCGGACACCTGATGTACCTGTGCGCAAAATTTGATGAATATCGGTTCAGTCGTTTGGTCGCGCATAAAGAACAGACAGACAGACGTCCAGACAGAAACTCATTTTTATATACATAAAAGACTAGTAGAAGGACTCGGCTTTGCACGGGTATATTTAATCTATTTCATTTAATGTTTCTGTGTGTCATAAAAGATATCGGCAGTATCCCCCATAACAGTGACCTCTACAGCACCCCGCCCCTTAATAGTGAACTCCACAGTCCCCCACCCCTTGAAACTGACCCCCCCACATTTCCCCACCACTTTAAAATGGGACCTCCACATATATATAGTGGCTGATAACAGCAGCAGTGCACAGCCTGACTACCACAATGCTAATGAGGAATATGCAGGTTCTGGAGAGTCAAATGGCTTGCACAGTCTTTATCACTATGGTTTGTGATTGCTCCTGTGAATCACTGGGATATCATCCAGGAGGCTGATGGGAAGGTAAAATACACAGAAGGCTCCAAGCTACACTATAAGAAAGGGACTGATAATGCTCTGAGGAGTACTGGGCTATGAATGATGATGTAATTGATGTGGGCAGGGAAGTATAAGAGGTAGAGCAGTAGGGGGCATGGAGCAGCAGTGCTGGAGGGGCAGTAGGAGGATACAGAGAAGAGCAGCCTCATCATTGCTGACACACCAGGAAGCGTAGAAGCAGGAAGAGCTGGCTGCATGGTAGAAATGAGGAGAGCTCAGCTGTATCAAAACATGCATCAAGGTGCTCATATAGCTTTAGTCTATCATAAAAAAACAACTACAGTGGGTTTTTTTTCATAGACTCAAAAAAAAACTTTAATGCTTACATTTGAGTCTCCCAAATGTAAGTTATAATTGTGCTCTGTGAACTATTGCCTCTTAATACCGCAAAAGATAATGCCTGTATGTGAGAATATGTCAAAACAACACCCCTTTATCTGATATCACTCTGCTTTGCTTCCATTGGCCCACACTGCTCCTCACAGATGCCCTGTTTGTTACATAGGGTAGAGACCCACAGCAATGGAAACCCCCGGTTGCGCTGCAACAGAAAGGTTGAGCTGTCCACTGGAGCATAGCCAGGTAAGTACATCACACTTACTTTTCCATATAGACTGAACGCAGGGAAACTAACTTTACTGAGCTCAATGTACAAGCAGTACAGTCGTGGCCAAAAGTTTTGAGAATGACACAAATATTAGTTTTCACAAAGTTTGCTGCTAAACTGCTTTTAGATCTTTGTTTCAGTTGTTTCTGTGATGTAGTGAAATATAATTACAAGCACTTCCTACGTTTCAAAGGCTTTTATCGACAATTACATGACATTTAGCAAAGAGTCAGTATTTGCAGTGTTGGCCCTTCTTTTTCAGGACCTCTGCAATTCGACTGGGCATGCTCTCAATCAACTGCTGGCCAATTCCCTGACTGATAGCAATCCTTCTTTCATAATCACTTCTTGGAGTTTGTCAGAATTAGTGGTTTTTGTTTGTCACCCCGCTCTTGAGATTGACCACAAGTTCTCAATGGGATTAAGATCTGGGGAGTTTCCAGGCCATGGACCCAAAATGTCAACGTTTTGGTCCCCGAGCCACTTAGTTATCACTTTTGCCTTATGGCACGGTGGCTCCATCGTGCTGGAAAATGCATTGTTCTTCACCAAAACTGTTGTTGGATTGGTTGAAGAAGTTGCTGTTGGAGGGTGTTTTGGTACCATTCTTTATTCATGGCTGTGTTTTTGGCAAAATTGTGAGTGAGGCCCACTCCCTTGGATGAGAAGCAAACTCACACATGAATGGTCTCATGGTGCTTTACTGTTGGCATGACACAGGACTGATGGTAGCACTCACCTTTTCTTCTCCGGACAAGCCTTTTTCCAGATGCCCCAAACAATTGGAACGAGGCTTCATCGAGAATATGACTTTGCCCCAGTCCTCAGCAGTCCATTCACCATACTTTCTGCAGAAGATCAATCTGTCCCTGATGGTTTTTTTTTTAGAGAAGTGGCTTCTTTGCTGCCCTTCTTGACACCAGGCCATCTTCCAAAAGTCTTCGCCTCACTGTGCGTGCAGATGCGCTCACACCTGCCTGCTGCCATTCCTGAGCAAGCTCTGCACTGGTGGCACTCCGATCCCGCAGCTGAATCCTCTTTAGGAGATGATCCTGGCGCTTGCTGGACTTTCTTGGACGCCCTGAAGCCTTCTTAACAAGAATTGAACCTCTTTCCTTGAAGTTCTTGATGATCCTATAAATTGTTGATTGAGGTGCAATCTTAGTAGCCACAATAGCCTTGCCTGTGAAGCCATTTTTATGCAACGCAATGATGGCTGCACACCTTTCTTGCAGGTCACCATGGTTAACAATGGAAGAACAATGATTTCAAGCATCACCCTCCTTTTAACATGTCAAGTCTGCCATTTTAACCCAATCAGCCTGACATAATGATCTCCAGCCTTGTGCTCGTCAACATTCTCACCTGAGTTAACAAGACGATTACTGAAATGATCTCAGCAGGTCCTTTAATGACAAGCAATGAAATGCAGTGGAAAGTTTTTTTCGGGATTAAGTTAATTTTCATGGCAAAGAAGGACTATGCAATTCATCTGATCACTCTTCATAACATTCTGGAGTATATGCAAATTGCTATTATAAATACTTAAGCAGCAACTTTTCCAATATTTATGTAATTCTCAAAACTTTTGGCCACGACTGTATACAGTAAGATCCTAAGCTTCCACCATTCATGGTTACAGGGATTCAGAAAGTTGAATTGCCGATAATAGTAATCTTTATGCAGCACAAACTTAGTCTTCGATATTTTACAATGGGATAAGTGACAAAAAATATAAATTTAGGAGAACCTCTACATGTGTGGGGTCTCCAATATTCTGTTATACATTTACTAGTGAGTTTTACAATTCCTTTTATCATTTTACTTGTAAATGTAGGGATAAAATAGGTGACACTGAGTACTACTACTGATTGATCAATGCCAACATGTGTGGGGAATCCCAGTCCGTTGTCAGTGTATTCATATACTTCAAGGAAGAATTACAGAAGAACAGCTCAAGATAGCGTTTCAAGAATAGATGCCACAAAATTTATATATATATATATATATATATATATATACAGTACAGACCAAAAGTTTGGACACACCTTCTCATTTAAAGAGTTTTCTTTATTTTCATGACTATGAAGGCATCAAAACTATGAATTAAGGGGGCGGAGCTAGCCGCGTCAGGAAATGGCCGCTTGAATCGAGAGCTCCTCACAGCAGCACTAGTAAATAGCTAATTAACGGGTTCCCACCCAGCTCTATGATGGGGAAACCTAACAAAGACAAGCCTAAGGAGATTCTGACGACTCCAAGACATGCCAGGGGACAATCCGACTTGGATAAATACTTAAAAAAGAAGTTATCCTCCCCAGCAGCAAGATCCAAGATGGCGCAGGACGCTGCCGCCGCTCTGACCTGCACAGAAGACTCCGACGATGAGGGCTCCTGTGCCATGTCTGAGACACACAGTGAGCGAGGCTCGATTTCCCATCACCAGAGCCTTCCTCAAAGAAGCCTTAACCCACGCTTTTGACCCCGTCATGAAAGAGCTCTCTGCCATTAAAACAGAGATAAGGCAGACGGGACACAGAGTGGCAGCCCTGGAAGACTCTCAGTCTGCTCTAACTAAACATAGCCGTGCACTACAATCTAAAGTGGAGGAGGTGCGCGATCAGATGAACACAGCTTTCCTGCACCTGGAAGACCAGGAAAACAGAAGCCGGAGGAAGAATATCCGCATAAGAGGTGTACCTGAAAGCGTGCAGAGAGACGACATTCTAGATACGGTCAGCCAAATTTTCTCCTCCCTTATTGGCCCAGAGCAGGCAAAGTCAGTAATTATAGAAAGAGCCCACAGGGCCCTCAGGCCCAAACCACCGCCAGAAGCCCCGCCGCGCGACATTATATGCGGCTTACTCAGCTTTGTGGATTCGTCCACCATCTTAACTGCCGCCAGACACAAGGGCGATGTAATGCTTGAAGGCTGTAAAATCCAGCTGTTCCAAGACCTAGCAGCTAGCACTCTAGCTAAAAGGAGACAACTCAAGCCTCTGACGGACCTTCTTAGGGAGAGACGCCATCCCTTGCGCTGGCTTTTTCCATTCGGCCTTTGCGCTACTATTAACGGAAAACAGATCGTTATCCGTCATCCAGAGGATCTTGCTAAAATGTGGGATGCGTTACAAGTTGAGCCCCTGGACATCCCTTCGTGGTTGCCGATGTCCGATGACATGAAGATGCCACCCTTTCCTGCTACTGAAGATTGGCGGGTAGCTAAGAAGTTCAAGTCTCCTCAGGCGACACTTGAAAAAAGGCCTGCAACTCTACTGTGCTGGACTTCTTCTCAAATTGAGCATTAACCGGTAACTAGCCGGTGCTAATATGTCAGTCTCATCATATCTAGGATCATTCTACCTTATATGTCTTAATCGCATACTTACTTACCTTATATGTCTTAATCGCATGTTCGGTTCGCCTCATCATCGCCACTGCCTTAGTAGCCTGTTTGATATACATGATTACCAGAGGGTGTTGGTTTTGGACGTGGTGGTGGTGGGGTGATGGCCACATTTTTCTTTCTCTCCACACGCAGAGGAATTTATATATGCTTTTGTGTTCTAGTTCATTATGATTTTATTAACTGATTTCTAAGTTTTTCCTCCTCGTTACAAGGTTTCAGTGGGATGTCCCATGTGAGAAATGGGTTATCCCAACTGCCACTTACGTGGGAACTCACAGTTTCTGGCACTAGGAGAGGGGATGGGAGCATTGTCCTGAGATATGATATGGCATGTTTCCATTACCCTCCTTACCCCTCTCCTGGCCAGCCTTTCTGAGATGTGCTGTGGGGGCTCGCTTAGGCTTGGTGTATTTCACAGTCTTCTCCTCCCTCTATTCTATTCTATTCTCATTCCCATTCTTAATTCTATTCTTTTCACCTTTCGCAAAATACTCTAACCCCCTCCCCCCCCCTCCTTCTCTCTATTCCCTCCCTCCGCTTTGTTCTACTCTTCAGGTCCCCCGACCTTTCCCTTTCTTTCTTTACAGGAGGTTTTACCTCGTTGCTTCTAATTGAATATTAACATGCTCAATTGTGTTGTTATATACCCTGTATATAGTTCGTCATAATGGGTCCTACATCCGAAAACATTTTCTTCACCGGGATGCAACTTCTTATTCTGCTATGCAAACTTCTTCCACCTATGGATCCTCTAAAGGTAACATCACTAAATGTAAATGGACTTAATGTCCCCCAAAAGAGGAGTCAGGTCTTCCACATGCTAAGGAGGGAGAGGGCAGACCTATTGTTTCTGCAGGAGACACACTTTAGACATAACCGTATTCCGGCCCTCTTCACTAAACACTACACTAAATGGTTCCATAGTTCCCACTCTTCTGCCTCTAGAGGTGTTTCCATTGGGATTAAAGCTAATACTCCCTTTCAACTACAGGCACAATATATTGATCCTGAGAGTAGGTACTTGTTCCTAAAAGGTACACTTTATGGCAGTAAACTGACCCTTGTTAATGTCTATGCTCCCAACTCTAGACAAATACCCTGGCTAATTAAGATGTTAAGATCACTACAAGACTTTAAAGAAGGAGTGTTAATCCTCGGTGGCGACCTGAACCTTACCCTTGATCATCCCATGGATTCTACCTCTAATACCCCAAAATACTCCTCTGCACAAATGTGTAAGTTACGTAAAGCTTTAGCTGCACACCAGATATCAGACACCTGGAGGCTGGCTCATCCCAGTGACAGGGACTTTACTTTTTTTTCTGCTGTCCACAGATCCTACCAGCGCTTGGATTACCTGTTTTTGTCCAATTATGTACTGGATAAGCTAATATCCTCTACCATTGGTCAGATCACTATCTCGGACCATGCTCCTGTCTCTCTGGTGATTCAGCTGAAAGGTCTCCCTCCTAAAGCTTGGTCATGGAGATTAAATGAAACCCTGTTGGAAAATGATAGGGACAGACTTAGATTGGAGGAAAAGCTAGTAGCCTTTTTTGACTTAAATAACACCCCTCATATGGATAAGGCCATGATATGGGAAGCCCATAAGGCATTCATTAGAGGTGAGCTCATATCCCTGGGATCCTGGGTTCGGAAGCAAAGGTCACTTAAGATAGATTCCATATTAGCTCAAATTTCTGCTTTAGAAAGCATCAACAAAAGTAGCCCCTCAGAAACCCATTATAATGATATTATTAAACTAAGATGCCAATTGAAGGATTTATTAAATATCAAATCAGCCAAAGCCCTTAGGCCAGCCAAATATAAGCTCTATATTCATGGGGATAGAGGATCTAGACTCCTTTCGCAAATGATTGAGGGCCAAAGAGAGAAAGCCTTTATAGCCAGCATTAAATCTGACAAAGGTCTGCATCTTACTAACACTCCGTCCATAGCAGAGGAATTTGCTGGATTTTATTCTGCCCTTTATAATCTAAAACCCGATGACCCTAGTCTTATGATTGATAAAATTAACAACTTCCTAGAAGCGGTCAAAGTACCAACTTTAACAATTGAAGATAAAGACATGTTACTCTCCCCGGTGACTTTAGAGGAAATTTTAAATGTTTTAGCGAGTACTCCTTCAGGGAAATGCCCGGGACCTGATGGGCTACCCATAATATATTATAAAAAATTTAAAAATACCCTCGCCCCGCAGCTAGTAAATTTATGTAACTCTTTACTAAATGGAAAATCCCTCCCGCCACAATCACTAATCGCTCACATAACAGTTATCCCTAAAGAAGGGAAAGACCCCACTAAATGTAGCAGCTACAGACCAATTTCTCTGCTCAACGTTGATGTTAAACTCTGGGCCAAGCTTCTAAGCTTTAGGATAGCAAAATTACTCCCTAAGCTTATAGGTGAGGAACAGGTAGGCTTTGTGAAGGGGCGAGAGGGTAAGCACAACGTTAGCAGAGTTTTACATGCCATATATTACGCTAAACAACACAAAGTCCCACTGACGCTCCTGGGAACAGATGCGGAAAAAGCATTCGATAGGGTTAACTGGGTTTTTATAGAAAATGCTTTACGCCACTTTGGATTTCCGCCCATGTTTATCTCAGCCATTTTTTCTCTTTATACAAGTCCCTCAGCTAGGGTCCTTGTTAATGGAACTTTATCCCCTCCTTTCCACATCTCCAATGGAACAAGACAGGGCTGCCCTCTCTCTCCTGCATTATTCATTTTATCTATGGAAATGCTTCTTTGTAAAATAAGAACATCAGAGGCTATTAAAGGATTGAAGGTGAATGGGAGAACCCACTCACTGGCAGCCTTTGCGGATGACCTGCTCCTTTTTATAACGAATCCTAAAGTTGCAATCCCAGAGGTGATTAAGATATTTTCGGACTTTGGAGAAGTTTCAAATTTCAAAGTTAATTATGACAAATCTGAATACTTAACATCACTGCCCCAGAGAAACACATGTCAGTTATCAAAACTAGTACCTCCTTTCAATGGCCGAGAGAGGCTATTAAACACTTGGGGATCATGATCCCAGCAAACCCCTCATCCCTGTTTAAACTTAATTATGTCCCTTTATTCGACAAGGTGAAATCTTATCTGGCATCCATTAAGCTTCCCTTCCTTTCATGGTTAGGTAAGAAAAACCTATTATCCACATATGTCCTGCCGCAAATCCTCTATAGATTGAGAAGTCTGCCTATACCACTGTCAAACAAATACTTTTCTGAATTCCGGAGTTTATTCAGTAGTTTTTTATGGTCCAACAAAAAACCACGCCTGGCTTACTCTCTTCTTATTAGAAAACATAACAAAGGTGGACTGTCCCTTCCAGACTTAAAAACTTACCTCCACGCTATACAGTTAGAGAGGTGGATTAAAATGTCCAGACCTTACAATAAAGCCCTACACGTTGATTTGGAGAAAGCTTTACTTGGAGATAATGCTCTTCACCGACTATGGGTTCAAGCACCTACCAAAAAAGGGAAAACCTCTCTAAGTGCCCTAACACAAGGTATGTTTCAGGTATGTGACAGTACCGAAGCCCTATCAATGTCCACAAACAAACTTTCCCCCATAGCTCCCTTATCTGTTCTCCCGTTTTACCTCAATAAAGGTGGAAGTGACTTTCACGGAGCTTGGAGGTACCTAAATGTACTCAAGGTATCTGACCTGATTAAAGCCACTGACCTATCAGAATTCTTGAAAATAGCCCAAACCCATATACCTAGTCATCTATGGTCCAGATTAATGGAATTAGATTTTGAATTATGTTGCAAAAAATTTAAGAAGAGCGGTGTAGTGCCCCATAATGATCCCACATGGCTAGAAAACTATACTCTAATGCCAAATCCGCCCCCTAAAACTCTTTCAAAACTTTATTCCCAACTAATCCTGAACTCTTCAACTGAAATACCCATATACTTGAGGGCATGGGAAAGGGAACTACAGATTTCCCTGGCAGATGATGAGGTTAAAGCTATATTACAACATTCCCATGGCTTCTCCAGATGCATACGCATTCAGGAAAACTCCTACAAAATATTATCAAGGTGGTACAAGACCCCAGACTTTCTTTACAGAGCCCACCTCTCGCCTTCTGACAAGTACTGGAGATGCCAAGAAGAAAGAGGTTCCATCACCCATATTTGGTGGTCATGTAGGAAAGTCTTGAGTTTTTGGTCTGAAATTGAGAGAATTATTAACAGAGTATGTAATTCAAAGATTTCCCTGACCCCTGCTCTTATATTACTGTGGCTGCCCCAGAAGAAGTTCAAGCCCTCTGCGAATAATTTGGCCACACACATGATAGCTGCAGCTAAATATATTATCCCTACCAAGTGGAGGAACTCAGACCCCCCCACCATTAAAGAATGGATAGAGAAAACTCACCAGATATGTCTTATGGAAGAAATGGTGGGTTGGGAAAAAAGTAATAGACGTACATTTCTGAAGATTTGGCAACCATGGCTAGACTTTCATGGAACTTACCAGAGAACTTAGTTCCTTACACTTATATCAAAGAAGTTGTGCATGCGCTCTCACTCGAACCCTTCTGACCTGACCTATACAGACCATTTTGGTAGAGAAGACTACATTCCTCTTATACACTAAATACTTTCAATGTCCATTTACTAAAATAATAGGCCCTTGTCAAAGTTACTCTAGTATCCAACAGACCCCTCATCTTACTTACTCACTATGTTCTCTGCATTATATAGGTGCTCCCGGATTACCAAGCCTAATACAGACCCAACCGTTCACTGTGTGTTTGGTGTTTTTTGTTTATATTGTCCTTTACTGTTCTGACAGTACTTTTGATCCATGTAATTAGCAGGCAATTGATTTATCTAATATATGCCTCTGTATCTGGATGGAGTGGAGAGGGGCTGTATATAAATTACCTAGATACTATGTTTTATGCCTAGGCACATAAAGGGTATATGACCCTTCTCCTTCTGTTTTATACTTGTGTCCATTCGTGTGGGGACTGCCCACCCAGATTTCAAGCTGCTTAATTTAGTGCCTTATTTGCTTTTGTCAATATGTACTTGTCATACCTTTCTTCTTGTTATGAAAAATATTCATAAATAAAGAATTTACAAAAAAAAAAAAAACTATGAATTAACACATGTTGAATTATATACATAACAAACAAGTGTGAAACAACTGAAAATATGTCATATTCTAGGTTCTTCAAAGTAGCCACCTTTTGCTTTGATTACTGCTTTGCACACTCTTGGCATTCTCTTGATGAGCTTCAAGAGGTAGTCCCCTGAAATGGTCTTCCAACAGTCTTGAAGGAGTTCCCAGAGATGCATAGCACTTGTTGGCCCTTTTGCCTTCACTCTGCGTCCAGCTCACCCCAAACCATCTCGATTGGGTTCAGGTCCGGTGACTGTGGAGGCCAGGTCATCTGGCGCAGCACCCCATCACTCTCCTTCATGGTCAAATAGCCCTTACTTTCAAAGTTTTCCCAATTTTTCGGCTGACTGACTAACCTTCATTTGTTAAAGTAATGATGGCCACTCGTTTTTCTTTACTTAGCTGCTTTTTTCTTGCCATAATACAAATTCTAACAGTCTATTCAGTAGGACTATCAGCTGTGTATCGACCTGACTTCTCCTCAACGCAACTGATGGTCCCAACCCCATTTATAAGGCAAGAAATCCCACTTATTAAACCTGACAGGGCACACCTGTGAAGTGAAAACCATTTCAGGGAAGCTCATCAAGAGAATGCCAAGAGTGTGCAAAGCAGTAATCAAAGCAAAAGGTGGCTATTTTGAAGAACCCAGAAAATGACATATTTTCAGTTGTTTCACACTTGTTTGTTATTTATATAATTCCACATGTGTTAATTCATAGTTTTGATGCCTTCAGTTTGAATCTACAATTTTCATAGTCATGAAAATAAAGAAAACTCTTTGAATGAGAAGGTTTGTCCAAACTTTTGATCTGTACTGTGTATATATATATATATATATGGGGAGCAATTATTTTTTGAAACAAACTTGACTAGTCCACTCTAACTAAGAAGCTCTAGAATTTGGTACCATTTCTTTATTTAAAATAGTCAAAATTGTATTCAAAATATGAAAGAATTCCAAGCGGAAGTCCGTTCTTTAAAGATATTATCGGCTTTGGAGCGAAGCAAGCACCACAGCCGCCAGATGCCAGTTGTTTCACATAGCAGACACCCAGGGCTAATGTCTGCGATCGGCAAGAATGTCAATTGCAGACATTTAACACCTCAGATTCTGTTTTTAAATATTAACATGGCATCTGAGAGTGGAAAATTCAGGAGTGCTGGTTGTCTCTGAAAGCCTTTTAGATCAGATGGCTCCATAAGAACATAGTAAATCTGCAATGAATTTAATGCAATGTACTGTAGAAGCCATATAATGATTGCTTATTATGTAAATATACAAGCATGAGTTAAAGTTAGTACAAAAAAAGTAAAAACTGTTTTAAAAATATAAAAAAATAAAAATTCTAATCAATTCCCCTTTCTCAATAATTAAAATAAACAGTAAAAAAATAAACATCTTAGGCATTGTTAAATCCCAAAATATCCAAAATATAAAAATATAGATATATTTGTCCTGTACAGTGAAAGGATAGAAACCAATATATAACCCTGTATAAGGCCTCATGCACACGACCGTGCCGTTTTTTTGCGGTTCGTAAACCGCGGATCCCCAATAAACGGAAGCTGCCCGTGTGACTTCCGCAATTTGCGGAACGGGCGGCCTTCAATATAAATGCCTATGCTTGTCCGCAAAGCGCAGACAAGAATAGGACATGTTATATTTTTTTAGCAGGGTCGGGGAACGGAGCAACGGATGAGGACAGCACAGGGAGTGCTGTCCGCATCTTTTGCGGCCCCATTAAAGTGAATGGGTCCGCATCCGAGCCGTCAAAACGGCGGCTCGGATTAGGACCCAAACAACGGCCGTGTGCATGAAGCCTAACGGAAAGAAATATCATAATGGCTGATTCGCCATTTTTTTGTCTCTTTATCTCCCCAAAAACATTAAATAAAAAGTCATACATGCTCCAAAATGGTATCAATAAAAACTGCAGATCGACCTGCAAAAAAAAGAGCCCTCTCACAGCTTCATAGATGTAAGCATAACAAAAAGTTATGAGGGTCAGAATATGGAGGTGAAAAGAAAATATATATTTTTTTTACAAAGATTTCTTTTCAATGTTAAAACACAAGAAAAGCTATATAAATGTGGTATCGATGTAATTTTTCTGACCTGGAGAATGAAGGAAATAGGGAATGCCAAAAAAACAAAACCTATAAAATATTGGTGGAATTGTGCATTTTTTTCCAATTCCACGCCGCTTGGAATTTTTTTCCAGCTTCCCACTACAGTGTATGATGCCATTGGTAAATACAACCTATCCCACAAACAACAAGCCCCCATATGACTATGTGAATGGAAAAATTAAAAAAAAAAGTTATGGATCCAGGAAAGCAGGGAGTAAAAAATGGAAATGCACAAATGGAAAATCCTCCTGGTCTGAAAGAGTTAATGATAATATGTTTTCAAAAATTTTACAGCAATGTATTAAATATTCGTGGGTTAAGGCTCCTCAACTCAGCTGTACTAAATTCAACATGATTTTTTTGCAGAGAAAAGAGCGAGTGCTCCATTTTCATTATGGCTTAAGCTCCACGGCTTGAAATGCCAAGAAGTAAATAAAACTGTCATAATACTACAAAGGAAACAAATGGATTACTAGAAGTCTGACAGAAATTCACTTCTTATATCACATTCAAGAGAAGCAGAAAGGTTATGTGTATAGACTTCTTTTGGAAATCACTAGAGATGGCTCAAGAGGCAGGAAAGCCAATTTGTGGCTTAAATCTGGCAAAGCTTAATATTTGTTCATGAAACAAATCTATCATCAAATCTGTAAGTCACATCAATATAACAAATGTTTTATATATAGAACAAAAAAGGTAACTGGCAAAAATATATTTGTGTTTTTTTTTGTGTGTTTTTCATTTCAGTTGTAAGAATGATGCTCAAATAAATTTAGGTCTCAGATGGCTGTTAGTCATGTAATATAACCATATTTTAGAATCTTTATTATGACTGAAAGCTGAGTCCATACTGAGATCCCCGTCATGCGGTTTGTTCGGATCAGGATCCATCGTAAAGTATAGTGTTGAGCAAAGTTATGAAAACTTCGATTCAGCTGCTTCGCCAAATTTCACAAAGAAATCCATAGCGAGTGCAATGACAGGGAACAGTGATTCTGCCGTTGCCCGTTATTAAACCCCCTCAGTTGCTGCGTTCAAAAACTGAGGCCTTTCAGGGGTAAATTTATTTTTTAAATACTCCCTTTATCCATTTGAGAGGAAATAGGCCACCATGACCATCTTAAATGAAGATCCCGTGCAAAATCTTGTGCGGTGGGTGATGGCTTCATCACGCTGCCTTGCATGGCCACGTCATACATTACCATGCACAAGATTTTGCACGGGGTCTTCAATCAAGATGGCAGGAGCAGCCTCTTCGTGGAGTAGAGGAGCATGTGTTTTTTTTTTTTAACAACATTTCAGGGAAAATGTATTTGTTACCACAAAGCAGGAAAAAATTCAGCTTTGCGGTAAATCAAATTTTCCCTTAAATTCGGATCAAAGTCCACTTTGAATACTTCAATTCACTCTACCTTAGTAAGGTGTATTGGGGGGGACAATAACTATTTCTGCTTCTCACTTTTTAGGTTGCTGCCAAGGTTGTCAGCAAACACATTAGCCTAATGAGTTGGTGGATGACTTGGAAACCTAAGCCAAGGGCTGAAAATATGATTTGAACAACTTTGTGCCTCTATTGTTTCCCTACCCTCAAGATTACAAAGGGCCTAATAATAATAAATGTTAGGTCTTTTTGAAATTCTTCTTTTTGTTTTGCTACTGCTTGATTTTGTATGTCGTCTTATTTGTCCTCTTTTGTGTTTTTTAAGTACTGTAACTTTTCTATTTAAGGGGTTGTGCCGCCCCCCCCATTATTGAACCCCTCAGATGCCACGTTCATTGCTGATCGCAACATATCAGATCCATATTAAAGCATTTTAGTATTTGCTAATAAAAAAAAATGGAATTGTGGAATTGTACTTACCTCATCCATTTGATCACGAAGAGGCCGCCGCGGCCATCTTCCTTGAAGATCATCACATCAGCACACGTCACTGCGCACAAGATTTTGATCGGGATATTCAAGCAAGATGGTCATGGCGACTCTTTGCTCAAATGGATAAGGTAAGTATAAGTTAATTTTTACCACCATTTCAGGGAAAATTTATTAGTTACCTCAAAGCACAAGGAAATTCGGCTCCTGCGGCGAATTTAATATTTTTTCTGAATTTTGGATTGAAGTCCACTTTGTGAACTTCGATTCGTTCAACACTAGTTATGTTGGGTATTATCCTTAATATTCAATTAGTGGTAGCAATAAGTTGTGCATCTAGGGTATGTGGACTGTGCTGGAGTGTGATTAATGCTCAATTCGCAGCCAAAATGCAGGATTGAGTGAGTAGAAGAGATTAACCCCTTAAAGTCACACCCAGGTCAAGACTTTATTACAGGGTTTTGCTATAATCACTCTTATATGTTAAATTACTCATTCAGGACACTTTGTATCTTTGAAGGAAAGAAACATTACAAAAACATTTAATTTGCAAAATAAGAAAACTTGTAGTTGTTCATTTTTCTGGCTTTCACTGGAATTGATCTCGACTAACACCTTGGTAACATAAACAATTATTTTTCATTTTTCCTCCTAGCTTTCCAAAAGCCATAACCTTTTTTAATTTTCCATTTATTTATACTTACAAGGGCTTTCTTTTTTGGGAAAAGCTTCTCTTTCTAAAGAACCATTTAATAATCCATATACTTTATGGGAAAGCTGAAAAAAAGTAATAATGGGGTTAAACAGGAAAAAAAAAAATTCCCACATTATTTTAGGGGTTTCATATTTAGGACATTCACTGGATGAAAGATGATAACTGGGGCGGGAGGAGAGATGATATTTTTAAAGGATGGGCGGGGTGATACCTTGAGGGAGGTAATGAATGATCATGAGAGAAAAAAAAAAAGAAGATACAATTGGGTGAGGGAGAAATTCATCCTCCTAAAGTGACTATGCAGGTGGTAGAAGTACCAAAATATTGTTGTACAGGGCATAATCTAGACAAAGGCTTGTCCTAAACTTTACATATAGTAGAAAGCAGTGCACCACATAGACTTTGTCCCTCTCCCTTTATTTATAGATCACTTCTGCCCAGTTTTTTATTTACTGTGCCAACCTCTGTCACAAGAATAGAAAGTAACTGAAAATTAGCAATTACAGGTAAGTACTAGTCTTGGGCGAGCATGCTTGGCCGAGCACTTTTTTACTCGAGCTTCGCGATGCTCGGCACATGCTCAAGTCTCCTCCCCGCACGTTTGTTGGCTGCTATGCAGCCAATAAACATGCACGGAGGTGCTGGCACTCACTGTAATGCCAAAGCCATGCTGGTTACTGGCATTACAGTGATTGGTTGGCCGAAACGCGTCATCGGGTGCTATATAGTCACGGAGAGCTGCAGAAGAAGGAACAGATAGTGTAGGACAGGAATTATTATTTATTTTGGTTTTACTGGTGAAAGGTGTTAGAGACCCAAAAGTCCTTTTAAGAGCTACTGTTTTATCTGGCTGCCATATATATTATCAGCGCAACCTGTGCTAAATTGCGTGCAATTTTTTGGCCGCTGCTGACAGTGACACCCACCCCTGCTACATCTGGTGTGTTACATTTGCGCTGTGAAAGTCAGCGCAATTGTTTGGCTGCTGGTGACAGCGACATTACCTGCGCTACATCTCCAGTATAACGTTAGCGCATCCAAAATATCAGTGACATTCAGTGTAATTTTTTCGCCGCTGCTGACAGCGACATTATACTCCCAATATGCCTTGCGTCAACCTATCAGAAGGCCGATGCCAGATGGAATTTGGCATCGGCCTTCGGATAGGTTGACGCCAGGCATATTGGGAGTATATAGGGCTGGTTTTATGGCAGTTGTATTGTGCCCTTTGAAAAAGAGCGTGAGCACATGTTTATGCTCGTCACTGTTGTCTGTGTTTTTACCAGTATCATAGTGGTCACCTATTTGCACGCTGGTTGTCCCTACTTTTCATTCATGTTCGATCTTGGGTATGCCATTATATTGGTGCTGTTATATAGTTGTATGTAGGGCCACATTTAGCATATCCTCCTTTCTGGTGTATTACATGTACAACAGTGATTTTTTTTTGCAACATCATTACTTCATTATCCTTGGTCCTGGAGGTTTTATCCACACTCCTCTGCATTTCCTGATTTTTTTATCATGTATGTCATTATATTTGTAAAATAAAGATTGATGTAGTAATTATCCGCGGGTCTGTTTTGCTTTATATAGGAGTTCACTCATCTCCTGTATAACGTTTGCGCATCCTAAATATCAGTTGCGCTACATCTCATGTATAATGTTTGCGCATCCTCGCTGATCGAGGACAGCAGTATAAGAGGGGGAGGTATCCGCAGCACCGCAACAGGCTGGAAGAGGCAGTGGGGTGGTAAAAGGGAGAAGGCGAGTCACACCAAACAGGCCCGCAACTGTTCCCTGGAGCACCCCCTTGCAGCAATCTCACTTGCCAAGGGGTAGGTGTTCCACAGTCTGGAGCTTTTTTTGAGGAAAGTGCAGACGATAAAAGAATTGTCATTTGCAACCTGCGCCATCCCAAAATGAGCAGGTGCGTGAACACTAATGTTGAGCGTGAATATTCGAATAGCGACTTTTTATCGGGAATATTGCCACTTCGAGAATTTGCGAATATTTAGAATATAGAGCGAATATATTCGTTATATCGAATATTCAGATTTTTTTTTCCATCTGAACAAATGATTCCTTTCTGCTTCTTACTTGTCGGCCAATGAGAAGGAATCAATGTCAAGTTCACAACAATACTTAGTGCACCAATCAGTAATCTGTAGTCAGATCTGGTAAAATGTGAAGTTCCACGTAGTGCGAAAAAATATTCTAATCACTGTCGATTAGCGCAATTGCGAATATATTTCAGCATCTGACTCTATCTGCATATAAAGCTATTGTAATGTTCTGCCGTGCCAACCATTTTCTTTACATGTAGTAAAGTTGAGGCACACAGTTTTCAGTGTTGCAATTTCAAAAGGATTTATTTATTCGAATCATATAGTAGTTTCATCCGTTTGCCCAATATTTGGTTTAGTGCATATGAACAGTATTCTTAGACCGGATGTTTCGGTCACATAGGACCTTCATCTGCGGTCACATTTTTATCTATAACACAATAATTAACATGAGCTGGATTAGAACTACTAAAACAATCAAGCTAGATACATATACTCACCTAAAGAATTATTAGGAACACCATACTAATACGGTGTTTGACCCCCTTTTGCCTTCGGAACTGCCTTAATTCTACGTGGCATTGATTCAACAAGGTGCTGATAGCATTCTTTAGAAATGTTGGCCCATATTGATAGGATAGCATCTTGCAGTTGATGGAGATTTGAGGGATGCACATCCAGGGCACGAAGCTCCCGTTCCACCACATCCCAAAGATGCTCTATTGGGTTGAGATCTGGTGACTGTGGGGGCCATTTTAGTACAGTGAACTCATTGTCATGTTCAAGAAACCAATTTGAAATGATTCGAGCTTTGTGACATGGTGCATTATCCTGCTGGAAGTAGCCATCAGAGGATGGATACATGTTCTCATTCTGTTTACGCCAAATTCGGACTCTACCATTTGAATGTCTCAACAGAAATCGAGACTCATCAGACCAGGCAACATTTTTCCAGTCTTCAACAGTCCAATTTTGGTGAGCTCGTGCAAATTGTAACCTCTTTTTCCTATTTGTACTGGAGATGAGTGGTAACCGGTGGGGTCTTCTGCTGTTGTAGCCCATCCGCCTCAAGGTTGTGCGTGTTGTGGCTGACAACTTTACTACGTGTATACAGGCTGCTTGCAGCCCTTGGTTGGCACAGAACCTATTCCATTTTTTAAAAAAAAAACATTTTCTTTAGTCTCAGGAGAAACTCATGAAACTTATAGCAGCTTGAAAAATATAGCCAAAGTGACCCACGCCTGTATTTCGCGTTACAAATTTGCATTCCGCAATTTTTACATTGCCGATTTTTCTCAATCAAATCTAAATCAAAATATTCGTGAAATATCGCAAATTCAAATATAGCCCCTGCCGCTCATCACAAGTGAACACTAGCAACCTCACCACCACCAGCATGATCCGCCATATGGCATAAAAGCACCCTAATAGGTGGGCCGAACGCCTGGGTCCACAATCAGTGTCTGTGGGTCACACCACTGCCTCCTCTTCTCCTGTGTTACGTGCTGGCCAATCCTCTGTCCAAGACACAGGCCCAGATGCCTCCCGCCCTGCATCTAGACCTTCGCAAGCACCATCAGCTAGCACATCCACTTCTGTTTCCCAGCGCAGCGTACAGATGTCCATACCCCAGGCCTTTGAACGAAAGCACAAATACCCAGCCAACCAAACACAGGCCATAGCACTAAATGCGCACCTTTCCAAATAACTGGCCCTGTAAATGTTGCCAGTTAGGCTTGTAGACACTGAGGCTTTCCGCAGCCTGATGGTGGTGGCGGTCCCTCGTTGCTCAGTCCCCAGCCGCCACTATTTTTCCCGGTGTGCCGCCCCCCCTTACACCAGCATGTGTCTCGTAACATCACTCGTGCCCTGACCAACGCAGTTATTGGGTAGGTCTACTTAATGACTGACACATAGACAAGTGCTTTTGGCCAGGGACGCTACATTTCCCTGACGTCACATCGGGTGAACATTGTGGAGGCTCGGGAGAGAGTCGTACCCTGGGATGGCACAGGTGCTACCAACGCCAAGGATTGCTCGCCCTTCTTCCATCAGGATTTCCGCCACCACCTACATTAGTGGCTGCAACCCCCCCTTTTCCTCCTCTACCTCCTCCTCCACTTCCACCTCTAAATTCTCATCTTGCAGCACCTTTCAGCCATCAGTCAGTAGCTGGAAGAAGTGTAGCACTGCAGTGGGTAAGCGGCAACAGGCCGTGCTGAAACTAATTTGCTTAGGTGACAAACAGCACACCGCCGCAGAGCTGTGGCAGGGTATAATGGACCAGACTGAGCTGTGGCTCTCCCAACTAAATCTATAACCAGGCATGGTTGTGTCTGATAATGGCTGTAACTTGGTGGCGGCTTTGGAGCTTGGCAAGCTCACACACATACCATGACTAGCCCACGTGTTCAACTTAGTGGTACAGCGGTTTCTCAAAACCTACCCCAATTTTCCTGAGCTACTGGTGAAAGGTGCACCGCGTGTGTGCCTATTTCCAAAATTCATCTCCCAGCTGACCGACTGATGTGCGACGTGAGCACACGCTGGAAATCCAAGTTCCACATGTTGCCCAGGCTTTGGGAGCAGCAGAGGGCAGTAGTAGAATACCAGCTTCTGCTCTTCACAAGTGATGAGTGGGCATTGATGTTTGACCTCTGTGAGGTTTCACGCAACTTTGAGGAATCAACACAGATGGTAAGCGGCGATGCCGCTATTATCAGCGTAACCATCCCACTTCTGTGTCTACTGAAACACTCGCTGCTCACAATGAAGGCGGACGCTTTGCATGTGGAAGAGGTGGAAATTGGGGAAGACAGTACACAGGCTGTAGGGCTGTTAGTTAGCAAGCACTGTCCCATGCCAGAGGTAGAATAGAGGATCCCTGCCTAAAAAAAAAGATGCCCGTGAGCTAACCATTCTTACATGTTTTACTAGCGCACTGGCTTTATCAGTGGAGTTTGGGTTATGCTAATGGAGAACTCAAGGACCTGCCCCATTTTATTGTAATCCTGCACCCAACTTTTTTTTTTCTAGCCAATAGTGAAGCCCTCCAGGGCCAGGGAACCAAACTGGTCCTCATATGACCACACTGGGCAGGCTTTCAGTTCTCAATTTGTTGTAATACTTGGGTACGCCAGCACCCATATTTTTAGTCCAATGTCAAAGAGCTGATCGCTCTAACATTATTAGGGGGAGTGTTGCTCTGACATCATTAGGGGGAGTGTTTCTCTGACATCATTAGGTGGAGTGTCGATCCTAATTATCTCCCCCTAATGATGTCAGAGTGTCTCCCTATAGACTTCTCCCTATAGACTTCTACGGACAGCATGTAATCTATTTCCTTAGTGAACTGATAATCTGTCTTGTCTCTCAAGATGGATTGAGCAATGAATTTAGAGTGAATAATCAGTTTAGGGGGTGGAGAGAATTAAATAAGCCTGATAAGTGGAGAAAGAGGATGTTTTCTCTAACAAGTTATAAGCTTTTTTATATTTATTTGCACTGATTTTAAATATCCCATGATTCTGAGGTGTATTGCTATGCAGAAATCACAGGCAACATTTATAAAGAAAAAAATGATGTCAAATAATGTATTAAGACAATAGATGCAAACATTATATAAGCCCTCATTTTGATATAATACAATTTGAGACTCTCAGCCAATATATTTTGATCAAAACACATCTGTGCCCGCCTACCAACGTCAAGATGGTCTCAGTGAGACAGGGGCCGCTCTAAACCTAACTATGCCGTTTGGCATCTGCATTCAGGACAGCCGACCCTGAGCCTATAGTGTTCTGCTCCAGTTACCTCTGAGTGCATTAAGCAACCAATGTGAGGATCAGCACGCTATATGTACCACCTAATGAAGGTCGCCTGTGAGAAAGAAGCAGTAGAACAAGTTATGATGTATATAACAGGAAAAAAATATCATTAGGCAATTCCTTACAAATTGTTCATTTCTACATTTAACTGGAAATACTTATCTAACAAGACCATAGAAAGGAGTTAAATAGTATTTGCGGATATCACTCACAAGGTTTTGCAGATTCCGAGGCAGCATCTCTAATGCACAAATAACACTTTCTACTGAAATGGAGAATATACAAAGGGACACTCTGAAGGTTTACATGTGTGTTTTGTGGCATATTCCTGTATGTGTCTTAGAAATAATTTTTAATTATGAATGCAAAAAGTATACACTGCCTCTTAAATATAATATGTTTTACATGAATAATGCAAGCCGTGTTTATTAATACAGTTCCATATAGATGATACCTTGCATCCCTGCTGATGATTCAGCTCTTGGGTCACATCTAATCTAACCATGTACTAGCTGATGAAGTCAGGCCTGGACGCCCATTTAAAGAAAGGTTGGTACATGTTCCTCGCTTGTATATTAAGTAACTTACCCTTAACCTTGGCTTTCTTCCTAAAGTTTGCTTGAAATAGCCCCTGGTACCTTTTATTATGCTCCTAGTTATGACCATCGGCTTGTATTGTCTTCTGGCTAGTTGCATCCTGAACTCTGTTCTGGTGATAAACATAACTTTAGTTCCTAAACACTATGACACCCGACCTCGGATTTTATTGGGGACCATGATCTGGGAATCCAAACGGAAAAGTCCTCCTTGCAGAGTTTTTTGTTAAAGAACAGGGAGAGTCCTTAGAATTTGAACCTTAGTCTAGTAACCACCAAACAGACTGCAGTTAAAAGGATCCACAACACTAGAGTGTTGTGAAATACATAACACTACATTCATTATAGTGATGGTCTTTCTTTTGCCTTCTATTTTATTTTGTTCTACCTCCACCATGATGCCTCCTTAGGGTGAATGAACTAAGGCGGCATCACTAGGGGCACTATATCTGTGTGGCAGAGACTATAAGAAAAGATCTTTACTGTGTAGGGGCACAAAGGGGCATCTTTCCTGTGAAGGTACTTGTCATTACTGTTTTTGGGACATAAATGGGACTGGGCAGGTTCCCTCTGCATTCTTTCAAGGTCAGGAGGTATGGCCACAATAATTGTTTTAGTCACTATCTAATTACATTGTTGTATTCAAGAATACTATGGAGTCATGTCTGGAAGAAGTCATAATGTCGGTCTGGAGCAAATAGAGAAGAAAATAAAGGGGTAACAAGTCTAATATAGGATGAAACCTGTGAGTACAAACCTTTTGCGTTGTTTCTAGACACATATAGAATAGAATAGTTTTTTATGATATTTAAGTAAATGTGTAGCTATTGTAAGATACAATAACAATAATTAGGAGGGGAGGGTACTCATGAAATTTTTGCATGGGGCTGACTAATGTGTTAAAACCACCCTAGAGTTGTCAAGCAGTTAGACTTAAAATGGGTTAAGAAAACAAAAATCAGCAGACCGTTTTGTAACATTTTCAATTTTTACAGTTTTTCTTGGAAGCAATTTATCAATAATAATATCTGCCTACAAAATTCTATTTGCAAAGGTCCTATTCATATGATAGTTTTGTACTCGGGTTTAACAATCCATATTACAGCCTAATACATACTAATGTAAACCAGTACAGTTTTTAACCACTTCCCGCAACTGTAACGCCGAAAGGCGTCATTGCGGCGGCTCCCCCAGGCTACGCTAACGCCAATAGGCGTCATCTCGCGTGAGCCGAGATTTCCTGTGAACGCGCGCACACAGGCGCGCGCGCTCACAGGAACGGAAGGTAAGAGAGTTGATCTCCAGCCTGCCAGCGGCGATCGTTCGCTGGCAGGCTGGAGATGTGTTTTTTTTAACCCCTAACAGGTATATTAGACGCTGTTTTGATAACAGCGTCTAATATACCTGCTACCTGGTCCTCTGGTGGTCCCCTTTGTTTGGATCGACCACCAGAGGACACAGGTAGCTCAGTAAAGTAGCACCAAGCACCACTACACTACACTACACCCCCCCCCGTCACCTATTAACCCCTTATTAGCCCCTGATCACCCCTGATCACCCCATATAGACTCCCTGATCACCCCCTGTCATTGATCACCCCCCTGTAAAGCTCCATTCAGACGTCCGCATGATTTTTACGGATCCACTGATAGATGGATCGGATCCGCAAAACGCATCCGGACGTCTGAATGAAGCCTTACAGGGGCGTGATCAATGACTGTGGTGATCACCCCATATAGACTCCCTGATCACCCCCCTGTCATTGATTACCCCCCTGTCATTGATTACCCCCCTGTAAAGCTCCATTCAGACGTCCGCATGATTTTTACGGATCCACTGATAGATGGATCGGATCCGCAAAACGCATCCGGACGTCTGAATGAAGCCTTACAGGGGCATGATCAATGACTGTGGTGATCACCCCATATAGACTCCCTGATCACCCCCCTGTAAAGCTCCATTCAGATGTCCGCATGATTTTTACGGATGCACTGATAGATGGATCGGATCCGCAAAACGCATCCGGACGTCTGAATGAAGCCTTACAGGGGCATGATCAATGATTGTGGTGATCACCCCATATAGACTCCCTGATCACCCCCCTGTCATTGATTACACCCCTGTCATTGATCACCCCCCTGTAAAGCTCCATTCAGATGTCCGCATGATTTTTACGGATGCACTGATAGATGGATCGGATCCGCAAAACGCATACAGACGTCTGAATGAAGCCTTACAGGGGCATGATCAATGACTGTGGTGATCACCCCCCTGTCATTGATTACCCCCCTGTAAAGCTCCATTCAGATGTCCGCATGATTTTTACGGATGCACTGATAGATGGATCGGATCCGCAAAACGCATCCGGACGTCTGAATGAAGCCTTACAGGGGCGTGATCAATGACTGTGGTTATCACCCCATATAGACTCCCTGATCACCCCCCTGTCATTGATTACACCCCTGTCATTGATCACCCCCCTGTAAAGCTCCATTCAGATGTCCGCATGATTTTTACGGATCCACTGATAGATGGATCGGATCCGCAAAACGCATCCGGACGTCTGAATGAAGCCTTACAGGGGCATGATCAATGACTGTGGTGATCACCCCATATAGACTCCCTGATCACCCCCCTGTCATTGATTACCCCCCTGTCATTGATTACCCCCCTGTAAAGCTCCATTCAGATGTCCGCATGATTTTTACGGATCCACTGATAGATGGATCGGATCCGCAAAACGCATCCGGACGTCTGAATGAAGCCTTACAGGGGCGTGATCAATGACTGTGGTGATCACCCCATATAGACTCCCTGATCACCCCCCTGTCATTGATTACCCCCCTGTCATTGATTACCCCCCTGTAAAGCTCCATTCAGATGTCCGCATGATTTTTACGGATCCACTGATAGATGGATCGGATCCGCAAAACGCATCCGGACGTCTGAATGAAGCCTTACAGGGGCGTGATCAATGACTGTGG
Source organism: Bufo bufo (assembly GCF_905171765.1). NCBI lineage: Eukaryota > Metazoa > Chordata > Amphibia > Anura > Bufonidae > Bufo > Bufo bufo. The sequence goes on along the minus strand of NC_053392.1, from coordinate 34,753,712 downwards.
TGATCACCCCATATAGACTCCCTGATCACCCCCCTGTCATTGATTACCCCCCTGTAAAGCTCCATTCAGATGTCCGCATGATTTTTACGGATGCACTGATAGATGGATCGGATCCGCAAAACGCATACGGACGTCTGAATGAAGCCTTACACGGGCGTGATCAATGACTGTGGTTATCACCCCATATTGACTCCCTGATCACCCCCCTGTCATTGATCACCCCCCTGTCATTGATCACCCCCCCTGTCATTGATCACCCCCCTGTCATTGATCACCCCCCTGTCATTGATCACCCCCCCTGTCATTGATCACCCCCCCTGTCATTGATCACCCCCCCTGTCATTGATCACCCCCCCTGTCATTGATCACCCCCCCTGTCATTGATCACCCCCCCTGTCATTGATCCCCCCCCTGTCATTGATTACCCCCCCTGTCATTGATCACCCCCCCTGTCATTGAGCACCCCCCTGTCATTGATCACCCCTCTGTAAGGCTCCATTCAGACATTTTTTTGGCCCAAGTTAGCGGAATTATTATTTTTTTTTTCTTACAAAGTCTCATATTCCACTAACTTGTGTCAAAAAATGAAATCTCACATGAACTCAACATACCCCTCACGGAAACCAAATGCGTAAAATTTTTTAGACATTTATATTCCAGACTTCTTCTCACGCTTTAGGGCCCCTAGAATGCCAGGGCAGTATAAATACCCCACATGTGACCCCATTTCGGAAAGAAGACACCCCCAGGTATTCCGTGAGGGGCATATTGAGTCCATGAAAGATTGAAATTTTTGTCCCAAGTTAGCGGAAAGGGAGACTTTGTGAGAAAAAAATTAAAAATATCAATTTCCGCTAACTTGTGCCAAAAAAAAAAAATTTCTATGAACTCGCCATGCCCCTCATTGAATACCTTGGGGTGTCTTCTTTCCAAAATGGGGTCACATGTGGGGTATTTATACTGCCCTGGCATTCTAGGGGCCCCAAAGCGTGAGAAGAAGTCTGGTATCCAAATGTCTAAAAATGCCCTCCTAAAAGGAATTTGGGCACCTTTGCGCATCTAGGCTGCAATAAAGTGTCACACATCTGGTATCGCCGTACTCAGGAGAAGTTGGGGAATGTGTTTTGGGGTGTCATTTTACATATACCCATGCTGGGTGAGAGAAATATCTTGGTCAAATGCCAACTTTGTATAAAAAAATGGGAAAAGTTGTCTTTTGCCAAGATATTTCTCTCACCCAGCAAGGGTATATGTAAAATGACACCCCAAAACACATTCCCCAACTTCTCCTGAATACGGCGATACCACATGTGTGACACTTTTTTGCAGCCTAGGTGGGCAAAGGGGCCCATATTCCAAAGAGCACCTTTAGGATTTCACAGGTCATTTACCTACTTACCACACATTAGGGCCCCTGGAAAATGCCAGGGCAGTATAACTACCCCACAAGTGACCCCATTTTGGAAAGAAGACACCCCAAGGTATTCCGTGAGGGGCATGGCAAGTTCCTAGAATTTTTTATTTTTTGTCACAAGTTAGTGGAAAATGCAGATTTTTTTTTTTTTTTTTTTTTCATACAAAGTCTCATATTCCACTAACTTGTGACAAAAAATAAAAACTTCCATGAACTCACTATGCCCATCAGCGAATACCTTGGGGTCTCTTCTTTCCAAAATGGGGTCACTTGTGGGGTAGTTATACTGCCCTGGCATTCTAGGGGCCCAAATGTGTGGTAAGGAGTTTGAAATCAAATTCTGTAAAAAATGACCTGTGAAATCCGAAAGGTGCTCTTTGGAATATGGGCCCCTTTGCCCACCTAGGCTGCAAAAAAGTGTCACACATCTGGTATCCCCGTACTCAGGAGAAGGTGGGGAATGTGTTTTGGGGTGTCATTTTACATATACCCCTGCTGGGTGAGAGAAATATCTTGGCAAAAGACAACTTTTCCCATTTTTTTATACAAAGTTGGCATTTGACCAAGATATTTATCTCACCCAGCATGGGTATATGTAAAAAGACACCCCAAAACACATTCCTCAACTTCTCCTGAATACAGAGATACCAGATGTGTGACACTTTTTTGCAGCCTAGGTGGGCAAAGGGGCCCATATTCCAAAGAGCACCTTTCGGATTTCACAGGTCATTTTTTACAGAATTTGATTTCAAACTCCTTACCACACATTCGGGCCCCTAGAATGCCAGGGCAGTATAACTACCCCACAAGTGACCCCATTTTGGAAAGAAGAGACCCCAAGGTATTCGCTGATGGGCATAGTGAGTTCATGGAAGTTTTTATTTTTTGTCACAAGTTAGTGGAATATGAGACTTTGTATGAAAAAAAAAAAAAAAAAAAAAATCATCATTTTCCACTAACTTGTGACAAAAAATAAAAAATTCTAGGAACTTGCCATGCCCCTCACGGAATACCTTGGGGTGTCTTCTTTCCAAAATGGGGTCACTTGTGGGGTAGTTATACTGCCCTGGCATTCTAGGGGCCCAAATGTGTGGTAAGGAGTTTGAAATCAAATTCTGTAAAAAATGACGAGTGAAATCCGAAAGGTGCTCTTTGGAATATGGGCCCCTTTGCCCACCTAGGCTGCAAAAAAGTGTCACACATCTGGTATCTCCGTACTCAGGAGAAGGTGGGGAATGTGTTTTGGGGTGTCATTTTACATATACCCATGCTGGGTGAGAGAAATATCTTGGCAAAAGACAACTTTTCCCATTTTTTTATACAAAGTTGGCATTTGACCAAGATATTTATCTCACCCAGCATGGGTATATGTAAAATGACACCCCAAAACACATTCCTCAACTTCTCCTGAGTACGTAGATACCAGATGTGTGACACTTTTTTGCAGCCTAGGTGGGCAAAGGGGCCCATATTCCAAAGAGCACCTTTCGGATTTCACTGGTCATTTTTTACAGAATTTGATTTCAAACTCCTTACCACACATTTGGGCCCCTAGAATGCCAGGGCAGTATAACTACCCCACAAGTGACCCCATTTTGGAAAGAAGAGACCCCAAGGTATTTCGTGATGGGCATAATGAGTTCATGGAAGTTTTTATTTTTTGTCACAAGTTAGTGGAATATGAGACTTTGTAGGAAAAAAAATAAAATAAAAAAAAATCATCATTTTCCGCTAACTTGTGACAAAAAATAAAAAGTTCTATGAACTCACTATGCCCATCAGCGAATACCTTAGGGTGTGTACTTTCCGAAATGGGGTCATTTGTGGGGTGTTTGTACTGTCTGGGCATTGTAGAACCTCAGGAAACATGACAGGTGCTCAGAAAGTCAGAGCTGCTTCAAAAAGCGGAAATTCACATTTTTGTACCATAGTTTGTAAACGCTATAACTTTTACCCAAACCATTTTTTTTTTACCCAAACATTTTTTTTTTATCAAAGACATGTAGAACTATAAATTTAGAGCAAAATTTCTATATGGATCTCGTTTTTTTTGCAAAATTTTACAACTGAAAGTGAAAAATGTCATTTTTTTGCAAAAAAATCGTTAAATTTCGATTAATAACAAAAAAAGTAAAAATGTCAGCAGCAATGAAATACCACCAAATGAAAGCTCTATTAGTGAGAAGAAAAGGAGGTAAAATTCATTTGGGTGGTAAGTTGCATGACCGAGCAATAAACGGTGAAAGTAGTGTAGTGCCGATTTGTAAAAAAGGGCCTGGTCTTTAGGGGGGTATAAACCTGTGGTCCTTAAGTGGTTAATTAAGGCGAGTGCCTGGGGCAACCAGGTGCTATAAATTGAGCCACTTATACTCTTCAGAGCCTGCTCTTTCTGAGGCTTGCTCTACTATGTGGCTTCTTATTAAGTGGAGTTAAAAAATAAGGAGTTCTAGAGCTGTGTGTGGTTTTGTGGGAGTGATTGCAGGTGGCTGAGTGTGGATTGCAGCAGAGATCATTGAAAGTTAAGTGTTTGTATTTTTGTACTTGCATTTAAAATCGTTTTTTTTTTTTTTTTTTTTTTTTCTCTGCTTAATTAAGGCGAGTGCCTGGGGCAACCAGGTGCTATAAATTGAGCCACTTATACTCTTCAGAGCCTGCTCTTTCTGAGGCTTGCTCTACTAAGTGGCTTCTTATTAAGTGGAGTTAAAAAATAAGGAGTTCTAGAGCTGTGTGTGGTTTTGTGGGAGTGATTGCAGGTGGCTGAGTGTGGATTGCAGCAGAGATCATTGAAAGTTAAGTGTTTGTATTTTTGTACTTGCATTTAAAATCGTTTTTTTTTTTTTTTTTTTTTTTTTTCTCTGCTTAATTAAGGCGAGTGCCTGGGGCAACTAGGTGCTATAAATTGAGCCACTTATACTCTTCAGAGCCTGCTCTTTCTGAGGCTTGCTCTACTAAGTGGCTTCTTATTAAGTGGAGTTAAAAAATAAGGAGTTCTAGAGCTGTGTGTGGTTTTGTGGGAGTGATTGCAGGTGGCTGAGTGTGGATTGCAGCAGAGATCATTGAAAGTTAAGTGTTTGTATTTTTGTACTTGCATTTAAAATCGTTTTTTTTTTTTTTTCTCTGCTTAATTAAGGCGAGTGCCTGGGGCAACCAGGTGCTATAAATTGAGCCACTTATACTCTTCAGAGCCTGCTCTTTCTGAGGCTTGCTCTACTAAGTGGCTTCTTATTAAGTGGAGTTAAAAAATAAGGAGTTTAAGAAAAGGAGTTTGGAAACTAAGGTTGGATATAATTTCCTTGTGTGTTGTTGGCTTAATTTTACGTGGTCCTTCAACTACAGCAGACAGGGTCTAAATCTAAATCATTTATACTGTTTTACTTTTTTACTGTTGTAATCCCCATTTAGTATGTGTTGCACAATTTACAACGCAGTCCAGTGCACATCTTGCATGATATATGCAGTCCTGGAACAGCCGTTCGAGGGTTGTATATCTTTGTTCTAGATGTGAGCAAATTACCCGTTTGAATCGCAGATCAAGTCTCTAAATGGGCAAGTTGCAACACTGAGAGGCATTGATAATTTGCAAAAGAGTTTGCTTCTCACCGAGCAAGCACTCTTTGGGGTAGATGAGGGGGAGGGTGACAGAGAGGAGGCTGAGGAAAGTGAGGTAGCTAGCTGGGTAAAGTTAGAAAGCGGGGGTAGAGGGAAGAGTGCCAGGAGGGCTAGCCTGATCTGACACACCCCAACAAGTTTGCACGTTTGGCAGATGAGGGGGATGTCAGTCCTGGGACGGCACTGCTGCAGCCAGACACTTCCTCTGCCAGTCAGGGGAATGTCAGCTCCGGTAAGCAGGGGACCAGGAGAGCAGGGCAGGCCAGACAGGTGCTGGTAGTGGGAGACTCCATTATTAGGGGAACAGATAGGGAAATCTGTCACAAAGACCGTGATCGCCGAACAGTGTGCTGTCTTCCTGGCGCTAGAGTTCGACACATCGCGGATCGGGTTGACAGATTACTGGGAGGGGCTGGAGACGATCCAGCGGTCATGGTCCATATCGGAACCAATGACAAAGTTAGGGGTAGGTGGAGAGTCCTTAAAAATGATTTCAGGGATTTAGGGCAAAAGCTTAGGGCAAGGACCTCTAAGGTAGTATTTTCCGAAATACTGCCTGTACCACGAGCCACACAAGAAAGGCAATGGGAGATTAACAAGTGGCTCAAGAACTGGTGTAGGAAGGAGGGGTTTGGGTTCCTGGAGAACTGGGCCGATTTTTCTATCGGCAACAGGCTCTATCGTAGGGACGGGCTGCACCTCAATGGGGAAGGGGCAGCTGTGTTGGGGAAGAAGATGGCTAGAAGGTTGGAGGAGTGTTTAAACTAGGGACTGGGGGGGGGGGGAATTACATTATAGGAGGGGAAGATAGTGCAGATAGAGACCGGGGGCAAGGAAGTGGAACTGGGGGAGGAATGGAAGGAGGGACTAGAACAGTACAGAAGGAAAGGTGTAGGGTAAAAAATATACATAAACCTCTCAAATGTATGTATACTAATGCCAGAAGCCTGACTAATAAAACTGGTGAACTGGAATTAGTGATGTGTGAGGAGGACTATGACCTAGTGGGAATAACTGAGACATGGCTGGATGATAGCTATGACAGTGGGAATAACTGAGACATGGCTGGATGATGGCTATGACACTGGGAATAACTGAGACATGGCTGGATGATAGCTATGACAGTGGGAATAACTGAGAAATGGCTGGATGATAGCTATGACAGTGGGAATAACTGAGACATGGCTGGATGATAGCTATGACAGTGGGAATAACTGAGACATGGCTGGATGATAGCTATGACTGGGCGGTTAATGTACAAGGTTACAGTCTGTTTAGAAAGGATCGTCAAAACCGGAGAGGGGGAGGGGTCTGCCTTTATATAAAGTCCTGTCTAAAGCCCACAGTCCGAGAAGATATAAGTGAGGGACATGAACATGTGGAGTCACTGTGGGTAGAGATACATGGAGCTAAAAACAACAATAAATTACTAATAGGAGTTTACTATAAACCACCTAATATACCAGAGTCCACAGAAAATCTACTACTAAATGAGATAGACGAGGCGGCAAATCATAATGAGGTGGTTATTATGGGGGACTTCAACTACCCAGATATAGACTGGGAAACTGAAACCTGTACATCTCATAAAGGAAACAGGTTCTTGGCAATAACAAAGGACAATTTACCTCTCCCAGCTGGTTCAGGACCCGACTAGAGGACGGCCATACTGGACTTAGTATTAACCAATAGACCTGACAGAACAACAGACGTGCAGGTTGGTGGACACCTGGGAAATAGTGACCATAAAGTAATAACCTTCCAAATATCATTAAAAAGAGCATTTCTACAGGGAGGAACAAAAATACCAAACTTCAAAATAGCTAAATTTAGCCAACTAAGAGAAGCCATAGGCCTAACTAACTGGGACAAAGTCCTCACAAATACAGACACAAAATGAGATATCTTTAAAAACATCCTAAAAACTCATTGTGAGAGGTACATACCGTATGGTAATAAAAGGTTAAGGAACAAAAAGAAACCAATGTGGATAAATAGAACTGTAAAGAAAGCAATAAATGACAAAAAGAAAGCATATAAAACACTAAAACAGGAGGGTAGCACGGAAGCACTGAAAAAACTATAAGGAAAAAAATAGAACATGTAAAAAACAAATAAAAGCGGCCAAACTAGAGACCGAGAGATTAATTGCCAAAGAGAGTAAAACCAACCCTAAAATGTTCTTCAATTATATAAATGTTAAAAAGTATAAATCTGAAGGTGTCGGCCCTTTACAGAGTGATGAGGGGGGAGTCGCAGAGAGCGACGAGGAGAAAGCAAAGCTGGTAAATATTTTTTTCTCCAATGTATTCACTGAGGAAAATAAACTGTCAGATGAAATGCTGAATGTAAAAATAAATTCCCCATTAAAAGTGTCCTGTCTGACCCAGGAAGAAGTACATCAGCGGCTTAAAAAGATTAAAATAGACAAATCGCCAGGACCGGATGGCATACACCCCCGTATCCTAAGGGAATTAAGTAATGTCATAGCCAGACCCTTATTTCTGATATTTGCGGACTCTATACTGACAGGGAATGTCCCACAGGATTGGCGCATAGCAAATGTGGTGCCAATATTCAAAAAGGGTCCAAAAACAGAGCCTGGAAACTATAGGCCGGTAAGTTTAACATCTGTTGTGGGTAAACTGTTTGAAGGTTTTCTTAGAGATGCTATCTTAGAGCATCTCAACGGAAATAAGCAAATAACGCCATATCAGCATGGCTTCGTGAGGGATCGGTCATGTCAAACTAATTTAATCAGTTTCTATGAGGAGGTAAGTTCTAGACTTGACAGCGGCGAATCAATGGATGTCGTGTATCTGGACTTCTCCAAAGCATTTGACACTGTACCACATAAAAGGTTAGTATATAAAATGAGAATGCTCGGACTGGGAGAAAACATCTGTATGTGGGTAAGTAACTGGCTGAGTGATAGAAAACAGAGGGTGGTTATTAACGGTACATACTCAGATTGGGTCACTGTCACTAGTGGGGTACCTCAGGGGTCAGTATTGGGCCCTATTCTCTTCAATATATTTATTAATGATCTTGTAGAAGGCTTGCATAGTAAAGTATCAATTTTCGCAGATGACACTAAACTGTGTAAAGTAATTAACACTGAAGAGGACAGTATACTGTATATATATATACTACAGAGGACAGTATACTGTATATATACTACAGAGGACAGTATACTGTATATATATACTACAGAGGACAGTATACTACTACAGAGGGATCTGGATAGATTGGAGGCTTGGGCAGATAAGTGGCAGATGAGGTTTAACACTGACAAATGTAAGGTTATGCACATGGGAAGGAAAAATGCAAGTCACCCGTACATACTAAATGGTAAAACACTCGGTAACACTGACATGGAAAAGGATCTAGGAATTTTAATAAACAGCAAACTAAGCTGTAGAAACCAGTGTCAGGCAGCTGCTGCCAAGGCCAACAAGATAATGGGTTGCATCAAAAGGGGCATAGATGCCCGTGATGAGAATATAGTCCTACTACTTTACAAATCACTGGTCAGACCACACATGGAGTACTGTGTACAGTTCTGGGCTCCAGTGAACAAGGCAGACATAGCAGAGCTGGAGAGGGTCCAGAGGAGGGCAACTAAAGCAATAACTGGAATGGGGCAACTACAGTACCCTGAAAGATTATCAACATTAGGGTTATTCACTTTAGAAAAAAGACGACTGAGGGGAGATCTAATTACTATGTATTACGGTAAGAGCAGTGAGACTATGGAACTCTCTGCCTGAGGAGGTGGTGATGGTGAGTACAATAAAGGAATTCAAGAGGGGCCTGGATGTATTTCTGGAGCGTAATAATATTACAGGCTATAGCTACTAGAGAGGGGTCGTTGATCCAGGGAGTTATTCTGATTGCATGATTGGAGTCGGGAGGGAAGTTTTTATTCCCCTAAAGTGGAGAAAATTGGCTTCTACCTCACAGGGTTTTTTTGCCTTCCTCTGGATCAACTTGCAGGATAACAGGCCGAACTGGATGGACAAATGTCTTTTTTCGGCCTTATGTACTATGTTACTATGTTACTATGTTACTATCCACAGTGCCCCCATAACAGTGACATCTACAGAGCCCCCATAACAGTGACATCCACAGTGCGCCCCCATAACAGTGACATCCACAGTGCCCCCATAACAGTGACATCCACAGTGCGCCCCCATAACAGTGACATCCACAGCGCCCCCATAACAGTGACATCTACAGTGCCCCCATAACAGTGACATCCACAGTGCCCCCATAACAGTGACATCCACAGCGCTCCCATAACAGTGACATCTACAGTGCCCCCATAACAGTGACATCTACAGTGCCACCATAACAGTGACATCCACAGCGCCCCCATAACAGTGACATCCACAGCGCCGCCATAACAGTGACATCCACAATGCCCCCATAACAGTGACATCCACAATGCCCCCATAACAGTGACATCCACAGCGCCCCCATAACAGTGACATCCACAGTGCTCCCATAACAGTGACATCCACAGTGCTCCCATAACAGTGACATCCACAGTGCTCCCATAACAGTGACATCCACAGTGCTCCCCTAACAGTGACATCCACAGCGCCCCCATAACAGTGACATCCACAGTGCTCCCATAACAGTGACATCCACAGCGCCCCATAACAGTGACATCCACAGCGCTCCCATAACAGTGACATCCACAGTGCCCCCATAACAGTGACATCCACAGCGCCCCCATAACAGTGACATCCACAGTGCCCCCATAACAGTGACATCCAATGCGCCCCCATAACAGTGACATCCAATGCGCCCCCATAACAGTGACATCCACAGTGCCCCCATAACAGTGACATCCACAGTGCCCCCATAACAGTGACATGCACAGCGCCCCCATAAGTGACATCCACAGTGCCCCCATAACAGTCACATCCACAGCGCCCCCATAACAGTGACATCCACAGCGCCCCCATAACAGTGACATCCACAGCGCCCCCATAACAGTGACATCCACAGCGCCCCCATAACAGTGACATCCACAGTGCTCCCATAACAGTGATATCCACAGTGCCCCCATAACAGTGACATCCACAGCGCCCCCATAACAGTCACATCCACAGCGCCCCCATAACAGTGACATCCACAGCGCCCCCATAACAGTGACATCCACAGCGCTCCCATAACAGTGACATCCACAGCGCCCCCATAACAGTGACATCCACAGTGCCCCCATAACAGTGACATCCACAGTGCCCCCATAACAGTGACATCCACAGTGCTCCCATAACGGTGACATCCACAGTGCCCCCATAACAGTGACATCCACAGCGCTCCCATAACAGTGACATCCACAGCGCCCCATAACAGTGACATCCACAGTGCCCCCATAACAGTGACATCCACAGCGCCCCATAACAGTGACATCCACAGTGCAGTGCCCCTATAACAGTGACATCCAATGCGCCCCCATAACAGTGACATCCATAGTGCCCCCATAACAGTGACATCCACAGTGCCCCCATAACAGTGACATCCACAGTGCCCCCATAACAGTGACATCCACAGCGCCCCCAAAACAAGGACATCCACAGAGCTCCCATAAAAGTGACATCCACAGCGCCCCCATAACAGTGACATCCACAGCGCCTCCATTACAGTGACATCCACAGCGCCCCCATAACAGTGACATGCACAGCGCCCCCATAACAGTGACATCCACAGTGCCCCCATAACAGTGACATCCACAGCGCCCCATAACAGTGACATCCACAGTGCCCCCATAACAGTGACATCCACAGTGCCCATAACAGTGACATCCACAGCGCCCCCATAACAGTGACATCCACAGTGCCCCCATAACAGTGACATCCACAGCGCCCATAACAGTGACATCCACAGTGCCTCCATAACAGTGACATCCACAGTGCTCCCATAACAGTGACATCCACAGTGACCCCATAACAGTGACATCCACAGTGCTCCCATAACAGTGACATCCACAGCGCCCCATAACAGTGACATCCACAGTGCCTCCATAACAGTGACATCCACAGCGCCCCCATAACAGTGACATCCACAGCGCCCCATAACAGTGACATCCACAGTGCCCCCATAACAGTGACATCCACAGTGCTCCCATAACAGTGACATCCACAGCGCCCCATAACAGTGACATCCACAGTGCCTCCATAACAGTGACATCCACAGCGCCCCCATAACAGTGACATCCACAGTGCCCCCATAACAGTGACATCTACAGTGCCCCCATAACAGTGACATCCACAGCGCCCCCATAACAGTGACATCCACAGTGCCCCCATAACAGTGACATCCAATGCGCACCCATAACAGTGACATCCACAGAGCCCCCATAACAGTGACATCCACAGCGCCCCATAACAGTGACATCCACAGCGCCCCCATAACAGTGACATCCACAGCGCCTCCATAACAGTGACATCCACAGTGCCCCATAACAGTGACATCCACAGCGCCCCCATAACAGTGACATCCACAGCGCCCCATAACAGTGACATCCACAGCGCCCCCATAACAGTGACATCCACAGCGCCCCATAACAGTGACATCCACAGTGCCTCCATAACAGTGACATCCACAGCGCCCCCATAACAGTGACATCCACAGTGCCCCCATAACAGTGACATCTACAGTGCCCCCATAACAGTGACATCCACAGTGCCCCCATAACAGTGACATCCAATGCGCCCCCATAACAGTGACATCCACAGAGCCCCCATAACAGTGACATCCACAGCGTCCCCATAACAGTGATATCCACAGCGCCCCCATAACAGTGACATCCACAGTGCCTCCATAACAGTGACATCCACAGTGCCCTCATAACAGTGACATCCACAGCGCCCCCATAACAGTGACATCCACAGCGCCCCCATAACAGTGACATCCACAGCGCCCCCATAACAGTGACATCCACAGTGCCTCCATAACAGTGACATCCACAGAGCCCCCATAACAGTGACATCCACAGCGCCCCATAACAGTGACATCCACAGCGCCCCCATAACAGTGACATCCACAGCGCTCCCATAACAGTGACATCCACAGCGCCCCATAACAGTGACATCCACAGTGCCCCATAACAGTGACATCCACAGTGCCCCATAACAGTGACATCCACAGTGCCCCCATAACAGTGACATCCAATGCGCCCCCATAACAGTGACATCCACAGCGCCCCCATAACAGTGACATCCACAGCGCCCCCATAACAGTGACATCCACAGCGCCCCATAACAGTGACATCCACAGTGCCCCCATAACAGTGACATCCACAGTGCTCCCATAACAGTGACATCCACAGCGCCCCCATAACAGTGACATCCACAGCGCCCCATAACAGTGACATCCACAGTGCCCCCATAACAGTGACATCCACAGCGCCCCCATAACAGTGACATCCACAGCGCCCCATAACAGTGACATCCACAGTGCCCCATAACAGTGACATCCACAGCGCCCCCATAACAGTGACATCCACAGTGCCCCCCATAACAGTGACATCCACAGCGCCCCATAACAGTGACATCCACAGCGCCCCATAACAGTGACATCCACAGTGCTCCCATAACAGTGACATCCACAGCGCCCCCATAACAGTGACCTCCACAGCGCCCCCATAACAGTGACCTCCACAGTGCCCCCATAACAGTGACATCCACAGCGCCCCCATAACAGTGACATCCACAGTGCCCCCCATAACAGTGACATCCACAGCGCCCCCATAACAGTGACCTCCACAGCGCCCCCCATAACAGTGACATCCACAGCGCCCCCATAACAGTGACATCTACAGTGCCCCCATAACAGTGACATCCACAGTGCCCCCATAACAGTGACATCCACAGCATCCCCATAACAGTGACATCCACAGCGCCCCCATAACAGTGACATCCACAGCGCCACCATAACAGTGACATCCACAGTGCCTCCATAACAGTGACATCCACAGTGCCCCCATAACAGTGATATCCACAGTGCCCCCATAACAGTGACATCCACAGCGCCCCATAACAGTGACATCCACAGCGCCCCATAACAGTGACATCCACAGCGCCCCCATAACAGTGACATCCACGGCGCCCCCATAACAGTGACATCCACAGCGCCCCATAACAGTGACATCCACAGTGCCCCATAACAGTGATATCCACAGTGCCTCCATAACAGTGATATCCACAGCGCCCCCATAACAGTGACATCCACAGTGCCCCATAACAGTGATATCCACAGTGCCCCCATAACAGTGATATCCACAGAGCCCCCATAACAGTGACATCCACAGCGCCCCATAACAGTGACATCCACAGCGCCCCCATAACAGTGACATCCACAGCGCTCCCATAACAGTGACATCCACAGCGCCCCATAACAGTGACATCCACAGTGCCCCATAACAGTGACATCCACAGTGCCCCATAACAGTGACATCCACAGTGCCCCCATAACAGTGACATCCAATGCGCCCCCATAACAGTGACATCCACAGCGCCCCCATAACAGTGACATCCACAGCGCCCCCATAACAGTGACATCCACAGCGCCCCATAACAGTGACATCCACAGTGCCCCCATAACAGTGACATCCACAGCGCTCCCATAACAGTGACATCCACAGCGCCCCCATAACAGTGACATCCACAGCGCCCCATAACAGTGACATCCACAGTGCCCCCATAACAGTGACATCCACAGCGCCCCCATAACAGTGACATCCACAGCGCCCCATAACAGTGACATCCACAGTGCCCCATAACAGTGACATCCACAGCGCCCCCATAACAGTGACATCCACAGTGCCCCCATAACAGTGACATCCACAGCGCCCCATAACAGTGACATCCACAGCGCCCCATAACAGTGACATCCACAGTGCTCCCATAACAGTGACATCCACAGCGCCCCCATAACAGTGACCTCCACAGTGCCCCCATAACAGTGACATCCACAGCGCCCCCATAACAGTGACATCCACGGCGCCCCATAACAGTGACATCCACAGTGCCCCATAACAGTGATATCCACAGTGCCTCCATAACAGTGATATCCACAGCGCCCCCATAACAGTGACATCCACAGTGCCCCATAACAGTGACATCCACAGTGCCCCCATAACAGTGACATCCACAGCGCCCCCATAACAGTGACATCCACAGTGCTCCCATAACAGTGACATCCACAGTGCCCCCATAACAGTGATATCCACAGCGCCCCCATAACATAGAGAGCTCCAGACTGTATATGCCAGCTTTGCTCCCATAATACTGAGGTGATGCACGGTGACATATTCTGTCGGTCACGCCCCGTGTTATGTGTCGCTGTATTCTTTGACATCAGGGTGTGTTCGTGGGTCCGCTGGGTGTGTCCTTCTTCATCCTTCTCCAGTACAGGAAGGGTTACACGGACCGCTCAGTGTCACCCCTTTAAAGTTCAGACTCAGGACATTCAGCAAAGTCAAGCTGTGGAAGAGCGGACAGAGCCTGGGAATGAGCCCACACCCGTCTGCTGAGGGGGCGTCCCAAACATGTCAGTACACGGCTGAGGCAGCAGGGGGTGCTATGCCCAGATCCTTGTGTCACCCATCACATCCATCCATGGTGGAGCAGGTTCACACCACAACCAGTCATGATCTACATCTATACCCACTCTTCGTCTTATGCTCCAGTCACATCCAAAGCTGCCTTCACAGTTTTGCTGCCCCCCCCCCCCCCCTCCTCGTTCTGACCCTGCATCTTCCAGCACCCCTTTAAAGAGAAATCAATGTCCGCTGAATTGCATTCTGCGGAGCGACAGCGCCACAGGCCATGACAGCTCCTTCGCACAGTGTCACAGTGCGGACATCATCCAAATGGCAGCTGCTAGATCAATTATTTAATTGTTTGCAGCTTTCGGTGTGACTGGAGTAGAAGCTGTGACGCAGCTCAGAATCACAACAAGAAAAGTAAAGCATTTACACATTTACTGAGTATCAAAACCGACATCAACACAGCTCTGCAATGTGAAGATTGCCGCCGACTCCGCCCACCGCCACAACGCGACCGTCGGGAGCCGCGTCTACCGTCTGCACGGCCTTGCTGGAAAGCGAAACTTCTCCGAGAACCTGCAAAAAAAATAAAAATAAAAAGAATTAAAAGGGCCCCCTAATCTACATGCAGTAAATGTTGGGTGGAGTTCCCCTTTAAGGATGACGTGTGATACGTGATATGAGCTGGAACATTATATACCGGGCGGATTATCCAGGACTGTGTATAATGTGCCCCATACATCGCCCTACGGCTGCAGAGCCTCGCGCTGATCCCAGATTAATCCTGCTCACGGCAACGAGAAAACACAGCCGGGCTAAAGAAAGGTTTATCTTCTGCTGATCTTAGGTCACATTGTGTCTTATGCTCCAGTCACTGCCAAAGCTGCGCTCAAAATTCTTGGCTGCCTCTGGTAAACTGATTTTAGAGACATCTTTAGCTGTGGCCTTACAATCCCTTCAATTCTAGGAGATCTGAAACATGGTCTGTGCAGACACTGAGCAAGAAGGGGGTCGATAGAAAGACGCAGCTAAGAGGAAGCCAGAGCACTTGTGAACGCAGCACTAGAAGTGACTGGAGTACAAGAGAATATTCTGCAGGTGATTACAACTCAGCATGACGTGTAGATGAAAAAGACTGCATCTCCCAGAATGCATCATGGTCCTGTATAGACACTGAACCAGTAGGGACTGCTGACAGGTGCCAAGACTTAAAGTTACCCAGAAAGCCGCAGATTTAAGGGCTGCAAAGTTCTGCACTCAGATATATCGTATTGTCAGAAACACTACAACCCCCAGAATGCAGAGGCCATATCAGCTCTGTACAGACGCTGAACCAGTAGGGACTGCTGGGAGGTTGCGAAGACAGAAAGCAGAAGATTTAAGAGTTCTAATGTCCTGCACTGAGACACCGTATCACAGGAAACACTACATCTCCCAGAATGCAGAGGCCATATCAGCTCTGTACAGACGCTGAACCAGTAGGGACTGCTGAGAGGTCCCGAAGACAGAAAGCAGAAGATTTAAGAGTTGCAATGTCCTGCACTGTGATACGCTGTATGATAAGAAGCACTACATCTCCCAGAATGCAGAGGCCATAGCAGCTCAGTGCAGACACTGAACCAGTAGGGAATGCTGACAGCTGCGAGAATTGAAAGCTGCCCAGAAAGGAGCAGAGTCATAACGTTCTGCCATCTGATACATTTTTGGGAGGTGTAATCACATGTCCAGAGCCCATATCAGCATCGTACAGACACTGAACCAGCAGGAGCTGCTGGGAAATTCTGCAGCCTGACAGCTAATAAATGCCTCCTCCTAACGCTGCCTTACAGCTGTCGGTGCCGTCCTTTCAGAAGCAGGTGCGGGTCTTACCTCCTGCGTCTTGAGGTTGATGGCGCGGGCGCTGCAAGTCCCGCTGCCTCCGGCCAGGACCACGTGGTCGGTGCAGAACCGCGCGGCGTACAGGAACTCCCCCTGCAGGACAGGGGCAGGAAAGGGAACGTCTTGTATCAGGCTGGAGGTGCGCAAGTCCCAGAGCTGCAGAGCGTTCCTCGCCACCCAGGAGCCGCTCAGGATGTGCTGGTTCTGTCGGGGGGACAAAATGGTACATGAGCGGAGGAGTTCTCTAATCCGGAGTCCACTGGGTGACTCCGACAACGCCGACACCCCGCTTTCCTACAGCCCTGAACGGCAGGACCATGAAACCTTTATGGCATAATCTACTGTTATGTGTTTTCTGTCAATTCCACCTGTGAACCAGCAGAGGGCAGCAGTGAAACATGACAACGAGCAGGAAACCAGCAGGACTCTGAGTGCAGCTCTGGAGTTGACTGGAGTAGAAGGACCTCCCTATGGAGCACCGTTCCCATCCCCATGAGCAGCACTCACCCGAATATCAATCCCCGGGCCGCAGATGTGAGGACCGCTGATCAACCGCCGCGCCTCCTTCGCCATCCGCTTGTCCCAGACCTGGGGTCAGAAACAAATCAGAGTAAATCTGAGCTGAGGGTTTGTTACAGTTGCATCCAGTCTATACAATTCTCTCTGACCTAAGCAGTAGAGACTCCAGACTGATACATGTCACCGCAGCTGAGGGTTTGTTACAGTTGCATCTGGTCTGTAAAATTCTCTCTGATATCAACAGTAAGGACTCCAGACTGACACATGTCACCGCAGCTGAGGGTTTGTTACAGTTGCATCCAGTCTATACTATTCTCTCTGAGCTAAGCAGTAAGGACTCCAGACTGATACATGTCACCGCAGCTGAGGGTTTGTTACAGTTACATCTGGTCTGTAAAATTCTCTCTGATATCAACAGTAAGGACTCCGGACTGATATATGTCACTGCAGCTGAGGGTTTGTTACAGTTGCATCCAGTCTATACTATTCTCTCTGAGCTAAGCAGTAAGGACTCCGGTCTGATACATGTCACCGCAGCTGAGGGTTTGTTACAGTTACAGCTGGTCTGTAAAATTCTCTCTGATATCAACAGTAAGGACTCCGAACTGATATATGTCACCGCAGCTGAGGGTTTGTTACAGTTACATCCAGAGTCTATACTATTCTGTCTGAGCTAAACAGTAAGGACTCCAGACTGACACGTCACCGCAGCTGAGGGTTTGTTACAGTTACATCTGGTCTGTAAAATTCTCTCTGATATCAACAGTAAGGACTCCGGACTGATATATGTCACCACAGCTGAGGGTTTGTTACAGTTGTATCTGATCATTTGAACCGATCCGAAACACCCCCATCTACCATATAATGCATCTTACTGGACACCGACCTTTATGGAATTGTCCCAGCCACCCGTCACAAAAAGATGGCGTTCAGAGGGGTGAAACTTCAGAGCGAAGATCCTGCGCGTGTGACCGCTGGTCAGCGTCAGCTCGTCGTCAGTTAGGAAGTCCGGCGCCATCAAGAAGTTCAAGATCTGGGACATAAAGCACAGATTACAACTCCCATCAGGCACAACCAGGAAAGGTTGAGGACTGTTGTACTGAGCTGGTAAGGCTGTGTGCACACGTGGTTTACCCCATTAGTGTAAGGTAGGTGACGGTTGACGGGGGCGTTACCTCATTGGTCTGACTGTCGTACAGACGGATGTGTCGGTCTTTCCCCGCCGTGGCGAACACGCTGCCGTCCATGCTGAAATCCAAAGCGTGAATTTCATTTTCCTCCTCTAAAAAAAAAAGAAATTAAATACATAAAATACAATCAAAAAGCCTAAAAAACAATAAAAACGTTATTGCTTTGATGAACGAAGGCGGACAGGAATCTATTTGGGATGGTTTAAAAGAACCGCTCCCCCACCTCTGACTGTGAAGACCTCTCCTCGCCCCCCCAATTGTTAACCCTTACATGACCGTCACCTGTGAGCGTTAAAACGTTCAACTCGGACTTGATGTCGTAAAAGGAGATGAGGCCGTCGGCGCCGGCGCCCACCAGGAGGTTGCTGTTTTTTGGGTGGTAGCTGAGGGAGGTGATGGCTTGTCTGGTGCGATGTCCGGAGAACAGAGTCGCGCCGAGGCCGCCACGTTCTACATTCACGACCTGAAACAGACCAGATGTGAAGACGTTCTCGCCGTTTCCACCATTGGTTTTCAACCTCCGTTCTTGCATCTCCTCCCCCCTTACCTGGAGAGCGCCGTTCCCGAAACCAACCGCCAGCTGTTTGCCGCTGGGTGAGAAGCGGAGGCTGTAGATACTGTGCGAGTCCTTGGTCAGAGGGATGCGATGTCGGACAAACAGCTCACCGTATCTCCCGTGCTCCTCTTCGTCCGATCCCTCATCCACGCTCTCCCCGGAGCTCTCTAACGACCTGGATCTAAGAATGGCTTCCTCCAAGCGTCGGCGAGACATGGCGCCCTCCTCTTATCACCCTGTGGGGCAGAACCAAGAAGAGGCCACTTCCTGTCAGCCATATTGTCTCCCATAGGACTAATACATCTGTCACCCGGTCACAGAGCCTAGATCTTCTCCTGTCTCCCTCTGTGAGGTCTTCTGATTGGTTGAGGAGGGCTCGCGTGTGGTAGGTGGGCCACTTCAGCCCCCGAGATCAAAAAACGGAGTGCAGTTACAACGACCACCCGTACGGGCGCCATTAAAGTGGTTGTCCGAATTTAATGAAAACTGTAGATGCGGTAGAATAACAGAAGAATGGATGCTCACCCCTTTTCTGCACCGCGCTCCTGGCTGCAGCGGTGACGTCCTGTGTACTGCTGAGGCCAGTGACTGGCTGCGTGGTGACCGGTGTGGAGAATGTCAACTCTGCAGCCAGGAAGAGGGCATCAGAAAGGGGGCGAGGAGAGAAAGGGGGAGAGTATCCATTATGCTGATATTTTAGTACATGTACAGGGGCTGCCCAGCTCTTTACTGAACTCTGACAACCCCAGGTGACACTGACTTGTCAATCAGAAGTTCAAAAAAGATGGGTGACAACCTGACAGAGCTGCAATGACCAACACGAAGCGTCCATGCATTACATGGGTTCCTCCAATCTCTCTACTTCCCTGATCTCTTCTGTGATGTCTCTGCTCCCCAGACCTCTTCTCTGACCTCTCTTCTCCCCTAATGTGTCTGTTCCTGTCTCCTTTCTCCATTGATCTCTTCGTTCCTCTGACCTCTCTTCTCTGATCCCTCTACTCCCAAGACCTCTCTCCTCCTCTGATGTCTCTGCTCCCCTGACCTCTCCCCTCATCTGGTCTCTCTTCTCCTCTAACGTCTCTGCTCCTGTGACCTCTTTTTTCCTTCGGTCTCTTTGCTCCCTGACCTCTCTTCTCCTCTGATGTCTCTGCACTCCTGATTTCCTCTGCTATGATCTCTCCGCTCCCCTAATTTTGTCCCCTTCTGACATCTCCTCTCTGATGCCTCTGATCTGATTTCTTCTCCTATGATCTTTCTGCTACTCTAATATCTCTGATTTCTTCTCCTCTGACCGCTCTTCTCTGATGTTTCCACTCCCCTGATTTTTTTCTCCTCTGACGACCTCTCTTCTCCCCTGATTTCTTCTCCTCTGATCTGCTCCTCTAATATCTCTGATTTCTTCTCCTATGACCTCTCTTCTCCCCTGATTTCTTCTCCTCTGACCTCTGTTCTCCCCGGATTTCTTCTCCTCTGATCTGCTCCCCTAATATCTCTGATTTCTTCTCCTCTGACCTCTCTTCTCCTCTGACCTCCCCGGATTTCTTCTCCTCTGATCTGCTCCCCTAATATCTCTGATTTCTTCTCCTCTGACTTCTCTTCTCCTCTGACCTCTGTTCTCCCCGGATTTCTTCTCCTCTGATCTGCTCCCCTAATATCTCTGATTTCTTCTCCTCTGACCTCTGTTCTCCCCAGATTTCTTCTCCTCTGATCTGCTCCCCTAATATCTCTGATTTCTTCTCCTCTGACCTCTCTTCTCCTCTGACCTCTGTTCTCCCCCGGATTTCTTCTCCTCTGATCTGCTCCCCTAATATCTCTGATTTCTTCTCCTCTGACCTCTGTTCTCCCCAGATTTCTTCTCCTCTGATCTGCTCCCCTAATATCTCTGATTTCTTCTCCTCTGACCTCTGTTCTCCCCAGATTTCTTCTCCTCTGATCTGCTCCTCTAATATCTCAGATTTCTTCTCCTATGACCTCTGTTCTTCCCTGATTTCTTCTCCTCTGGTCTCTCCACTCCCCTGATTTTGTCTCTGGTCTCTCAGCTCCTGTAATATCTCTGATGTCCTCCTACCTTTTCGGCAGGTGTATCAGGAGGTGTTCATTCAACTCATCCCTCTACTCTCATGGTCCTGGGCGAGTGGTGTAGGTGCGGAGTGCCTGTGTGTGGGGCGAGCTCACTATGGAGGGCGTGCTCAGCAGAGATCGTTAATCCTCATCTCCTGGACAACAGAAGACGCTTCACCCCAGGAGACAAAAGAGACAGCAAACAAAAGGCTCTCCGTCACGCCCCCTCCCCGGTCACAAATCTGTGCAGGGACATTTCAACCTAAAAGTCACATCTGTTCCTCGGAAAGCTGGGTGGGGAGCAGGACGTTCTCTGTTCCAGCTCCCACATCCAGCTTCAGGCTCGGACTGGCCCACAGGGGTACATGGGAATCCCCCGGTGGGCCCCTGAGCAAAGTGGGCCCCTAGACTCCCACCCACTTCACAAGTGGCACATAACACAGTAGACTTACTGCACTTCATACATATATTCAATGTACAGCACCTCAACCAGCCTATGTTCAGATAGATTATTTATTATATTTGAATGTATCCGTATGGTGTACCCTCAAAATAAATTTTACTGGTGGGCCCTAGGCACCCCAGTCCGACACTGTCCAGCTTCACCAAGTTCCTGAAAGGCAAATCCGCCTATGTTCACACCTATTAAAACGAACGCAACCGACGAAAAAAGTTGCGCAAAAGACGACCGCCACCCAGTGCTCCAGTCCCTACTGATATCCATGGGATATCTGTTGACACCTTCTGGGGGGACCACAAGTGACAAAAATCGCCCCCGGCGACCATTGTAGACTATAGTATGTCAGCATTGCCCTTAGCAACCAATCAGGTTGCAGCTTTCATCTTTCCACAGCAGGTTAGGCAATGTAAGGAGTGAGCTGATTGGTTGCTATGGGCAACGCTAAGGCCTTCTGTGTTAACCTAAGCCTAAACCGTTTCACTATTTCTGATTGGCTCATGGGGCTTCTACATCATTTACTAATTGCTGAGGTATTTAATAGAATTGGAGGAAGAAGTTTTGCGACAAAACCAAGAGGGAATTCCCTTCACTAAGACTGATGACGTCACGCCCAAACTGCCGCACCTACCTGTACCGGCCGCGCCCCTTCGCTGGATTTAGCCGAAACTTCCACGCCCCCAATGTGATGATTGGTAGTACAGATCGTGCGGACACGCCCCCAAACAGTAAAGACTAGAGCACAAAGCTACGCCCCACAATAACAGCGTGAAGCGGTTGTTTCCATGGTGAGTGACGTCAGGGAGGAGAAGAGGCTCCCAACATGGCGGCGCCCTGAGGGAAGGAGGGAAGGGATTCGCACCTGTTGGATATGGAGGACCGCTATAAATGCTGAATGTTGTGTATCAACTGTTTATTTTAAGGGCTTCTCCATTTTAATACCTTTCCTTGAAGTGCATGGGCTACCAATATGGCTGTCATAACAGCCATTCAATGTTGGGAGCTGTGATGGCGGCGGAGTATAATAATTAGAGAAACGTAGCCATGGTGTATACCGCTAGCAGGGTGACAACCGCTGTAATCAGCGCCGTATTGGTGCTCGCTCAGCTGATATTCTGAAGAACTGCTGAATGGAGCTGTACGTGACGGGCAGAGCGAGGTGGCGGTGACGTCTGGTGTGAACGGCATCGCCCACGTTGTGTCCCCCAAATACAGCGGCTGCCATCTTTCTCAACTGGACCAGACTGCGCAGTTCAGAGCCCAGCTCTGGCCCAAGAGTGGGATCCGTGGGGGCGGGGCCAAGAGTGGGATCCGTGGGGGCGGGGCCAAGAGTGGGATCCGTGGGGGCGGGGTCCAGAGTGGGATCTGTGGGGGTGGGGCACAAGGTGGGAGCTCTAGTTGTGACCTGCACACAGTCGCGACACTGGCGGTCACCTCCATGTGCTGAAGAGGAGTCGGGAGCGAGGGGTGAAGGATCGGTGAGTGATAGATCCAATGGATAACACCTTTAAGGGTCTGGGCATTGCCTCTCCCTGTGTTTACTGTGCCCACTCCATATGTGGCTGGTGCCCACTGTGTTATACATCTGACACCCCTCAGCAACCAGCGGGATCAGAGATCACTACAACCCCAGTCATTTAGCGGCATCTTTAGGATAGGGGGCCTCCCTGTGACCTCAGCTGTGGTGATCGTCTCCTACAGCTGCCTAGTTAGGACCTGCGGTAGTAAACTGTCTACTACAGTCTATGGTATAAACGGCCGGGTGATCGCATGTTCAAGCCCCTAAGGGGGGCTGAAAAACTGTTTAAAATAAAATAAAAATAATTAAAATTCAAATCGCCCCTTTTTCTAACTTTACATATAAAAATAAATATCAGTATCGCCGCGTCTGAAAATGTCTAACCTGTCAAAGTATGAAAATTTTTATTGCTCGAGGTGAGCGCCATTACAGGGGGAAAAAATAAATAAATATCCAAAACATTTTTTTTATCCCCTGAGTAAAGATGAATAAAAAAAAAACTTCTGAGGGTTGTGAGTACTCCAAAATGGCCCCAATAAAAACTGCGGCTCACCCCGCAAAAATCAAGCCCTTTAGGTCTCTTTCACACAGGCGAGATTTCCGCGCTGGTGCAATGCGTGAGTTGAACGCATTGCACCCGCACTGAATCCGGACCCATTCATTTCTATGGGGCTGTGCACACGAGCGGTGATTTTCACGTATCACTTGTGCGTTGCGTCAAAATCCCAGCATACTCCTCTTTGTGCGTTTTCCACGCAACGCAGGCCCCATAGAAATGAATGGGGTTGCGTGAAAATCGCAAGCAAGTGCGGATGCGGTGCGATTTTCACGCACGGTTGCTAGGAGACGATCGGGATGGAGACCCGATCATTATTATTTCCCCTTATAACATGGTTATAAGGGAGAATAATAGCATTCTGAATACAGACTGCATAGTAAAACAGCACTGGAGGGGTTAAAAAAAAATTAAAAATAATTTAACTCACCTTAATCCACTTGATCGCGCAGCCGGCATCTCTTCTTTCTTCATCTGTGAGGAAAAGGACCTGTGGTTACGTCACTGCGCTCATCACATGGTCCGTCACCCGAACCAAAACGTGACGCCCGTGTGAAAGAGGCCTTAGACGGAGTATGATGCAAAGAAACCCCCCCCCCCCCCCCCCAAGGTTTTTATCTTTTAACCACTTCAGCCCCTATGGCTTAAACACCCTGAAAGACCAGGCCACTTTTTACACTTCTGACCTACCCTACTTTCACCGTTTATTGCTCGGTCATGCAACTTACCACCCAAATGAATTTTACCTCCTTTTCTTCTCACTAATAGAGCTTTCATTTGGTGGTATTTCATTGCTGCTGACATTTTTACTTTTTTTGTTATTAATCGAAATTTAACGATTTTTTTTGCAAAAAAAATGACATTTTTCACTTTCAGTTGTAAAATTTTGCAAAAAAAACGACATCCATATATAAATTTTTCTCTAAATTTATTGTTCTACATGTCTTTGATAAAAAAAAAAATTGGGGTAAAAAAAAAATGGTTTGGGTAAAAGTTATAGCGTTTACAAACTATGGTACAAAAATGTGAATTTCCGCTTTTTGAAGCAGCTCTGACCTTCTGAGCACCTGTCATGTTTCCTGAGGTTCTACAATGCCCAGACAGTACAAACACCCCACAAATGACCCCATTTCGGAAAGTAGACACCCTAAGGTATTCGCTGATGGGCATAGTGAGTTCATATTTTTTGTCACAAGTTAGCGGAAAATGATGATTTTTTTTTTTCTTACAAAGTCTCATATTCCACTAACTTGTGACAAAAAATAGGTGCTCTTTGGAATATGGGCCCCTTTGCCCACCTAGGCTGCAAAAAAGTGTCACACATCTGGTATCTCCGTACTCAGGAGAAGTTGGGGAATGTGTTTTGGGGTGTCATTTTACATATACCCATGCTGGGTGAGATAAATATCTGCCAACTTTGTATAAAAAAATGGGAAAAGTTGTCTTTTGCCAAGATATTTCTCTCACCCAGCATGGATATATGTAAAATGACACCCCAAAACACATTGCCCAACTTCTCCTGAGTACAGCGATAACACATGTGTGACACTTTTTTGCAGCCTAGGTGGGCAAAGGGGCCCACATTCCAAAGAGCACCTTTCGGATTTCACCGGACATTTTTTACAGATTTTGATTTCAAACCACTTCTCACGCATTCGGCCCCTAAAATGCCAGGGCAGTATAAATACCCCACAAGTGACCCCATTTTGGAAAGAAGACCCCCCAAGGTATTCAATGAGGGGCATGGCGAGTTCATGGAAGTTTTTATTTTTTGTCCCAAGTTAGCGGAAATTGATTATTTCTTTTTTTTTCACAAAGTCTCCCTTCCCGCTAACTTGGGACAAAAATTTCAATCTTTCATTGACTCAATATGCCCCTCACGGAATACCTGGGGGTGTCTTCTTTCCGAAATGGGGTCACATGTGGGGTATTTATACTGCCCTGGCATTCTAGGGGCCCTAAAGCGTGAGAAGAAGTCTGGAATATAAATGTCTAAAAAAATTTACGCATTTGGATTCCGTGAGGGGTATGGTGACTTCATGTGAGATTTTATTTTTTGACACAAGTTAGTGGAATATGAGACTTTGTAAGAAAAAAAATAATAATTTCCGCTAACTTGGGCCAAAAAAATGTCTGGATGGAGCCTTACAGGGGGGTGATCAATGACAGGGGGGGTAATCAATGTCAGGGGGGCGATCAGGGAGTCTATATGGGGTGATCACCCCCCTGTCATTGATCACCCCCTGTAAGGCTCCATTCAGACATCCGTATGCGTTTTGCGGATCCGATCCATGTATCAGTGGATCCGTAAAAATCATACGGACATCTGAATAGAGCCTTACAGGGGGGTGATCAATGACAGGGGGGTGATCAGGGAGTCTATATGGGGTGATCAGGGGTTAATAAGGGGTTAATAAGTGACGGGGGGGGGGGTGTAGTGTAGTGTGGTGTTTGGTGCTACTTATTACAGAGCTGCCTGTGTCCTCTGGTGGTCGATCCAAACAAAGGGGACCACCAGAGGACCAGGTAGCAGGTATATTAGACGCTGTTATCAAAACAGCGTCTAATATACCTGTTAGGGGTTAAAAAAAATCACATCTCCAGCCTGCCAGTGAACGATCGCCGCTGGCAGGCTGGAGATCAACTCTCTTACCTTCCGATCGCGTTCACAGGAAATCTCGCGTCTCGCGAGATGACGCGTATATGCGTGACTCTGCAGCTCTTTTGGAGATCTTTTTCTCCTTAGGCTGTTTGGAGTCCTCTTCTACTCCAATATCTCTAAGTCCAGTGGTCTCAGCTTGTCTTTCCAAGTCCTGCGACTGGTTCCTTTTTTCCCTGGGACTTTAGGTGGCCAGGGATATCTCTGATCTTACATTTCACAGCGATATTATGTCTTTCAGAGGCTTGTTCCTCGCTTCTTCTACAGGGGAAGCAGGTCTTTATGTTACCTTCTCTGACCATTACCTAGGACCCCCCTCTCCCGGGGGTTGACTGTTTTTTCTCTGGCAACAAGGCGTTCCCTCCTTCTCGTAGGTGTTTCTTTTTCCCCCCTTCCTTGCTGTGAAAGGAGGCTCGCTCCCTTCCCCTGTGAGTCCCTTCTCTCAAGCATTTAGCCTCCAGTGCTTCAACTTACGTCTTTCCATATGCAGAGCGCTAGGTCGTTACCAACAGACGTTGCTGTGCTTCTCTCCTGTTTCCTCAGGGGAAGCCCTGGTTCTTCTAGATCCTTCCTCGGGCTCTCTAGTGCACTCTTGGTCAACTCTTGGTTCTCGCGCCGGACGTCTAGCCCTGCTCCTTATCCTCTAGCGCTTTATTTTTCCCACCTTGGGTGGAGTTGGCTAGGGTTTCTCCTGGTCCTGTTGGGTCACGTGATTTTTCTGCACCTGTGCACCCTTCTTTTTGCATGAGATTTCTATCCCACCCTCGAGAACTGCTTCGGGACGTCCCATGGTACTGTGTCCCCCAATGCCATTAACGAGAAAATTGGATTTTTGTACTTACCGTAAAATCAGTTTCTCGTTCAATGCATTGGGCGACACAGATCCCACCCTCTGTTTTTACTTTTCTCCCGATCACTGGGCTACTTTTCTCTTTTCATTTCCCGGTCCAGGACATGTTGGTTCTTCACCCTTGTTTCTCTCTCCTACTGCTTTTGGTACAAACTGAATAACCTAGTGCTGTGGAGAGGGTATAGCCCACCTTTTTGATGTCTAGTGCCTCCTAGTGGTAGCTGGGCATATACCCATGGTACTGTGTCCCCTAATGCATTGAACGAGAAACGGATTTTACGGTAAGGAAAAAAATCAAATAAACATTCTCACCAGCAAATAATTTTTTTCCAAGACCAATATAAAAAGTGGGCGTCTTTAAGGGGTTAATGCGCACTTCCATGGCTACGTGCGTAAACGTTCATGTACAGAACACGCACAGGCACATGTGTGTACACAGACGGCCACCGGGGGGCGCAGGAGGAGCATCGCGCTGTGCTGTCAGGGAGGAGCTGCTCAGTCTTCTCAATCAGGACTCCAGGAAAGCTGGGTGACAACCCCCATGCTGTTTTTCACTGGTAGTCACTGCCACTTATCGTTTCCTCCTCCTGTCTTAGTTATCCGTTTCTGTTCAGCCAGTACTTCCCAGTGCACGAATAGAATGCGTATAACTGCAGTGAAGACTGACACACAGGCAGAGCAGAGGGAGGGAATGTAACTTTGCCTAACAGTGCTGATTGTGGAGAGCCGGCGCCTACTACATCATCTGTAAACAGAGTTAAAGGGGTGCTCCGGAGAACCCCGCCAGGGTGGTCTCACACATGGTGTTTTTTTTGGCGGGGGGAAATGCAGCTTTTTGGCAGTTTTCTAAACTAAATCCAGCAGGAAGGAGAAGCGTTGATGCTTATATATATTTCCTCTTGCCACAAAAACTGCAGCTTTATTTTCCATAAACCGCTATAGCTCTGCAGTGACACGTTGTCACCACTGGGTGGCACTGCTGTGCAGCGCGTTCTGCAGCCTCTCACTTGGGGCTGCGGCTGTGAAGCTGCAGTTATCCGTATTTCAGTAGTGAGGCACACGCGCTGTGATTGTGCGGGATGTAGCAGTGCTGGTCGGTTTTCAGAACAGTGAGATTTGCCTGGAATGTTAAAATATTGATGAAGATCTCAGAGCTGAGGGTTTGTTACAACTGTATCCAGTCTAGACAATTCTCTGTGAGCTAAACCCATCAGAAACAGAAATCTGTCTCCTGTGCTGATCATTTGTTACAGTGTGTCAGTGCATCTAATGCGATCAGTCCATGTCTGTGTTATGTGGTGGGTTTCCGTGATCACATGTATTATCTATGTGCTCTGTATGTATGTTACTGCTAATCGGATATGTTTCTGTCAGTGGACGGAAACCTGTGAGAAAACTACAAGTCCCAGCATGTTCTGAGAGTCTGCAGCTTCGGAGAACCTGGCACATCGGTGCATTATACTGACAGCCCGTTGATTTCATTGAGGACTATGTAATACTTCATGCCTCCTGTGGTGGCGCTGCAGGGACATTGAACAGTTGGCACTAAGTGACCCTACAGATTACAGCTGAAGGTCCCCACTAGGCGGCATCCTGTCATCGGCTCATCAAAAGGGTTTTCCAAAGTGGAGAACCCCTTGAAGGCACTGAGTCACTAGATACCAGGGTACTGAACTAGTGGGTGCCCTAGATTAGGATACCACAGACCAGAGGAGTAAGCTTTTGGTCAACAGAAACCACCCTGGATTGGGGCCCTTCCCACCCCTGGATACCCTGGATCGGGGCCCTTCCCACCCTGGACACCTGGATCGGGGCCCTTCCCACCCTGGACACGCTGAATTGGGGACCTTCCCACCCATGGCACCCTGAATCGGGGACCTTCCACCCCTGGACACCCTGGATCGGGGACCTCCAACCCTGAACACCCTGAATCAGTGCCCTCCACCCCTAGATCGGGGCCCTCTACCCTGGACAACCCTGGATCGGGCCCTCTACCCCTGGATCGGGGCCCTCTACCCCTGGACACCCTGGATCGGGGCCCTCTACCCCTGGACACCCTGGATCGGGGCCTCTACCCTGGACACCCTGGATCGGGGCCCTCTACCCCTGGATCGGGGCCCTCTGCCCCTGGACACCCTGGATCGGGGCCCTCTACCCCTGGACACCCTGGATCGGGGCCCTCTACCCCTGGACACCCTGGATCGGGGCCCTCTACCCCTGGACACCCTGGATCGGGGCCCTCTACCCCTGGACACCCTGGATCGGGGCCCTCTACCCCTGGACACCCTGGATCGGGGCCCTCTAACCCTGGATCGGGGCCCTCTAACCCTGGACACCGTGGATCGGGGCCCTCTACCCCTGGACACCCTGGATCGGGGCCCTCTACCCCTGGACACCCTGGATCGGGGCCCTCTGCCCCTGGACACCCTGTATCGGGGCCCTCTGCCCCTGGACACCCTAGATCGGGGCCCTCTGCCCCTGGACACCCTGGATCGGGGCCCTCTGCCCCTGGACACCCTGGATCGGGGCCCTCTGCCCCTGGACACCCTGGATCGAGGCCCTCTGCCCCTGGACACCCTGGATCGGGGCCCTCTGCCCCTGTACACCCTGGATCGGGGCCCTCTACCCCTGGACACCCTGGATCGGAGCCCTCTACCCCTGGACACCCTGGATCGGGGCCCTCTGCCCCTGGACACCCTGGATCGGGGCCCTCTACCCCTGTACACCCTGGATCGGGGCCCTCTACCCCTGTACACCCTGGATCGGGGCCCTCTACCCCTGTACACCCTGGATCGGGGCCCTCTACCCCTGGACACCCTGGATCGGGGCCCTCTACCCCTGGACACCCTGGATCGGAGCCCTCTACCCCTGGACACCCTGGATCGGGGCCCTCTGCCCCTGGACACCCTGGATCGGGGCCCTCTACTCCTGGACACCCTGGATCGGGGCCCTCTACCCCTGGACACCCTGGATCGGGGCCCTCTACCCCTGGACACCCTGGACCGGGGCCCTCCCCACCCCTGGATCGGGGACCTCCCCTCTTGGACACCCTGGATCAGGGCCCTCCCCACACCTGGATCGGGGACCTCCACCCCTGAACACCCTGGATCGGGGCCCTCCACCCCTGGACACCCTGGATCGGGGCCCTCCACCCCTGGACACCCTGGATCGGGGCCCTCCCCACCCCTGGACACCCTGGATCGGGGCCCTCCCCACCCCTGGACACCCTGGATCGGGGCCCTCCCCAGCCCTGGATCGGGGACCTCCCCTCTTGGACACCCTGGATCGGGGCCCTCCCCACCCCTGGACACCCTGGATCGGGGCCCTCCCCACCCCTGGACACCCTGGATCGGGGCCCTCCCCACCCCTGGACACCCTGGATCGGGGCCCTCCCCAGCCCTGGACACCCTGGATCGGGGCCCTCCCCACCCCTGGACACCCTGGATCGGGGCCCTCCCCACCCCTGGACACCCTGGATCGGGGCCCTCCCCACCCCTGGACACCCTGGATCGGGGCCCTCCCCAGCCCTGGACACCCTGTATCGGGGCCCTCCCCAGCCCTGGACACCCTGTATCGGGGCCCTCCCCAGCCCTGGACACCCTGTATCGGGGCCCTCCCCAGCCCTGGACACCCTGGATCGGGGCCCTCCCCAGCCCTGGACACCCTGGAGCGGGGCCCTCCCCAGCCCTGGACACCCTGGAGCGGGGACCTCCACCCCTGGACACCCTGGATCGGGGCCCTCCACCCCTAGATCGGGGCCCTCCATCCCTAGACACCCTGGATCGGGGCCCTCTCCACCCCTAGACACCCTGGATCGGGGCCCTCCACCCCTGGACCCCCTGGGTCAGGGTGCTCAAAGCCCTTAGGCACTGTGAATTAGGACACTCATCCACTAGATACCAGGACACTGGGGACTGCGGCGCAGAGTTCGTCAGAGAAGGGGCTGGCGGTGCCATGAATTCCTCTGGTTGCTCGTGTAAAGATTTCTGCTGCAGAGTTATTCACAGACACAATAAAACAATGAGAACTTTTCATGTTGCTGATTTTTCTCTTTCAAGGTTTCTCCATATAGAATAATCCAGCAGTGAGCGGAGCGCCCCCCCACCGCCCTCGTTTAACCTTTTACGAATATGCTGCAGACACAAAAATATCGCAGCCCATACACAGACGAGTCGCATTATTCTGACCGGCAGCTAATATACAAAGTGACTGCAGCACAGACAGCAGGTAGACGGGCCCGGAGTGACTCCATAAGGTCCTGGTAGGTTGTCAGAGGTGTCTGGAGCCATGCTGACTGCAGTGCATCCCACAGGGTGTCATACATTAGTCTACACCCCTCCCTCCCTCCTTGGGATACATGTAAGACTTTTACTGACATAAAATGGTGCTGCAGGAGCGCCCAATACTAATAGTTACATGCATAGTACATTTGTCATACCACCATACTTTACATTGTAGCCTAACTTATGCAGATTGGCCAGATTTTAGCCACATTTATTATGATGAGTGATTGAAGATTAGGTGATTTGTGTGATAGATTCTGTGGTAACGTGTCAGAGGCTTAGGCTGCTGATAGCCCCATGCTTTGCACTGCAGCATTGCTAGCTCCTATTGGATGCCTTTTCAGCAGTGCTCCATTAGTATACATCTGTGATGAGTAACTGACGTTTAGCTGAATTGTCCAATAGAGTTTAGGATTATCTGAAATCCAGTTTAATCAGCTGATCTGTCCTCTATGCTTTACACAGCAGTTCAGCTTCTGATTGGTTGCTGTGTATAGGCAGAAGCCCAATGCACATGGAGCTGGTTGCAGTTGGAATAAGGACAGAACCGTTATAACAGCTTGATGCAGCCTGGGGGATGAGCCTGCTGTGGGCTCTGTCAGTGTGTACTGTGTGACTGCTGTATTATAGGGTCACAGGGCGACGAGAGATGTGACGTTTACTGACCAGGCGAGGAAGGCGGCCATGTCTGAGCGCTCTCTCCAGGGGGTGTTGGACAGATGCTGGAAGATGAAAAGCGGCAGCCGGGAGGTTTGTGTAAACAGCGGTAGAGACGAGTCCTCTGCTCTGATAATACCACAAAACCTCAGTACAAGGGTTATAAATGTAATGTGATCGTCAGCCCACATCAGTCCGGACTCCACAGACAGCAGTGGGGCCCTATGTTAGAAACAAGTTAGGGGCCCCATGGGTGCTGGTACTTACTGTCACATCTTATATTTATGGGAGACCTCAGAGCCTATTATTCTTCACCACCACCTATCCTCTGTCCACCCTCAGACTTTTTCTCTGACTACTAGAATTCTCCACCTGCCCTAACTTCAGTCTTGTTCTCTGACTACTAGAATTCTCCACCTGCCCTAACTTCAGTCTTGTTCTCTGACTACCAGAGTTATTCACCTGCCATGACTTCAGTCTTGTTCTCTGACTACTAGAATTCTCCACCTGCCCTGACTAGTCTTGTTCTCTGACTATCAGAGTTATTCACCTGCCATGACTTCAGTCTTGTTCTTTAACAGTGTTCTACACCAGCTCTGATTTCAGTCTCTACCAAGGTTCTCCACCTGCCCTGACTTCAGTCTTGTTCTTTACCAGTCTTCTGTACAAGCTCTGACTTCATTCTGTTCTCTACTGACTTGAGTCTTGTTCTCTGACTAGCAGTGTTCTCTGCCTGCCCTGATTTCAGTCTTGTTATCTAATAGTGTTCTCCACCTGCCCAGAATTTTAGTCTTGTTCTCTGACTACCAGTGTTCTCTGCTTGTGCTGACTTCAGTCTTGTTCTTTGACTATGTATTCTCCACCTGACCTGACCTCAGTTCTGTCTCTGACTAACTACCAATGTTCTCCACCTGCTCTGACTGCAGCTGTGCTCCTATACATAATCATCTTCAGCAAAATGTTCTGATGCCTTTAAATAGGTGGTGAGCTCAGGTATGGTGTTGAAACCAGAGCCCATAGAGCTTTAAGAAAGTGTTCTTCAAGACAATACAGATCTAGAAAACCAAGAAAGCTCAAAGTCCTAGCACAGCAGAGGAGTAACATTCTCAGCAGCCTTGGGCCCGCATCCTCCACCGTGGCTGATCAGGGGAGATTCTCTGTTATGTGAGTGTGAATAGGATCTCAAGCAGTTGATGTGGGTGGAATATAAAGGCAGCCGAGCTCTACACTTCATGTGCTTACAATGTAAGATGTCAAGAGAACGAAGTCTATGGAAAACACTAGAAAGAAGAACAAAACTAGGAGGGAAGTGGTCACAGCTCTGCAGACAACACATAGGACAGAGGCCATAGCAATGGCATGTCTACATGAGGGGGTGTCTACAGATAATGATTGGATACTGGATGATTATTTTTCCCTCTGGACTCTGGGTTACGTGGGCTAGAGGGGGCCCCATTTAAATTGACCCAGTCCAAACCCGTGCTAGTTCACCCTATCTCATGCCCCTCCAGGAAGACCTGATGCTTGTTTGATGCCTACTCAATCTTCTTCCTATTCTCTGAAGGATTAAAGGCTGGTTTGAACCTCAGAAAGGAAAAGGGGAATTGGACCTGAGATGGACCACCTTGGACATGGACACAGTACACGATACAAGTGTCTCTTTGACACATACATTTATAACTGCTGGTAAATAAATAGAAGTACCATTCCCTGGAGATGTAATCATTGATGGGGTTTTTTTATAATGAGAACTACACTCCTGATGACATCACATCCATAATGGCCAATCACAAGTAGCATCCAGCATCACATAATTATGGATAGGGCCCCGTAAAACAAAGATGAGGCCTCCGCCTTCATATCATGCTGGAAACTGCCTGTGGGACCTCCTCCCATCCACAGAGATAAGATGTGACTACTAGGACATCCCCCTCCTTGACCCTGCAGTGCCTAGAAAGGGGGAGTCCTGAAGTGGATCATACCATCTATATAGAGGGGGCTGGAGGTTCTTCTATGTTACGTAATACTGTCCTTGGGTCCACGTGAGATCAACCAGGGACATGGCCACTATTTTCTACCAATAAAAAGATAAGACAACGTATTACTTAAAGGCCCAACTGCAGCCTTTAATTCAGTTCCAGAGAATTTACTATTATACACAAGACACAATACATTCGGTATTTCGAGGTCGGGTCAAAGATTTTATTGGCGTCCATGATGGTTAAAGCCTGAAAAGAAAAGTGAAGAACTTGTTAATAATCAGAAAACATCCAATATTTAGAACCGTCATGCTGGATCATTGGACTGTGCAAACTAATGGAAGGCATACGTCTATCCAGTGGCGGAGAGGTCACCAAGAACCAGCTCCCACCGCGACGGACTACCAGGGCATTTCCTGCTACTAAGGCCTTAGACTACTTTTGCCATATCGGCAGGAATTCTGTATCGTTGGGTGACAAACTAAAGGAATTCCACTGGAATTGA
The DNA here is from genome assembly GCF_905171765.1 of Bufo bufo. NCBI lineage: Eukaryota > Metazoa > Chordata > Amphibia > Anura > Bufonidae > Bufo > Bufo bufo. Next base: position 34,719,458 of record NC_053392.1, on the reverse strand, counting down.
AATTTACATGTATGGCTCTCAAGTCATGAGAAAAGTATCCTGACCCCTGTGAGGATTTTAAAAAGTATTTGCCCCCCACACCACTCCTAGCAGAGTTACTCAGCTTTAGACACCATGCGACTCCTCAGATTTTCCTCGTCTAATTCAAAACCCAAGGAGAAAGCAACTGTGAGAGTCTGAACCCACTGATTAGAGAGGTTCACTTACTTTTAGAGAGCTACTACTGAAGGTGCTACTCATTTTCACCACAGAGGGGTTGGGCACTGACCTGCCCACTGAGAAGGAAGGGACAGAGCAGCAGTCTGAGCCCCTGATGGGGCAGGAGGCGGATTTCGGACTACCTCAGGCTCTAACAGATAGATAGTGTAAAGCATGAGGGAGGGACTTGGCAGAATCTAATGAGACAGAAGGTTGATTTTAGGCCACCTTAGACTCCCAACAGAGAATGCAGATAGACTGGAGTCACTGGTCTTAGTTGTGCCTAAATGATCCTCACAGCTGGGACTTTGCTGCGAATTGAATAATAATCAGCCAGTCCCTCTGGTTTGGTCAGTTCCAGTATTATACTCACTCTTGCTGGGGTAGGGGGTAGGTCTCCTCATTCTTGACGGGCAGGATGAAGTGTGGTACCTGGTGCACGGTGCCGGTTTTGTCCCGGTAGTGATCCCGGTGCTGCTGTGCGCTCTGAAACAGTAATCAGTAATGTGAGACTTTTTTTTCACAACATCAGTAATATAGATTTGGCATTCACTTGTTCCATAGCCCTGATTTTGGGGTGGTGTTTTAGGTAACTTAAAGGAATTTTCCATTTTTGTAAACTATGGACAGTGAATAGGATCTATCATCAACCTAAGAAAAATGAATGTACCTTATACAGAATGGAGCACCCTGAATAGATTGAACAGATAGTTAATCTTGCATTATTCAAATTACTTGCAATACTATTTCTGACCACATGGTGCGCTGTTACGAAAGGATATAGCCAGGAGCCCCACAGAGCACCTTCATTCAGGTATATCTAGTACAATAATGCTCTCGGCATCCTATGATGGCATCTTGACAGGTCACCACACAGGTTTTCCTCGTCTAATCCTAAATCCATGGGGAAATCCAGTTATATCTCAATAACCCCCACCTTATCCTGCATCATAAACAGATATCAAGATGAACGTTTCAAGACTGAAGAAATTGTGAATGCATCTCACCTTCATGAACTGGTTCAGATCTTGTGTGCGGTTGTAATCCACGTTGTATCGAGACCAGGTGGGACTGTCAAGAAATCGGTCCCAACCTCGAGAGCGGTTACCGAGGACCAGAGCGGGGTCACTGGAGACACTTGTAGGAAACTGTCCCCCCTTACAGTAGGGGCTCTGACTGGAGCTGAGGGCCGCCAAGCGGAAATCCTGAAAGCAGCGCGCTGTGGTATTCCCGTAGGTGTCACCATAAGTGAAGGCTTCAGTAGGGACGTGGCCACGATACCTGTACAACAGATCACACAGACCGAAGAGGAAGAATTAAAAATTGAGGACCCCAAATGTTTCAGGAATGAGTTACATCATTGGAAATGTCTCATCTGGTAAAACTACAGTGCAGTCAGAAAGTCCTCAAACTCTTTCACTTTTATGTTGCTCCTTGTGTTAAAATTTAGCAAAAAAATTTGGTTTTGCCCATCATTCTGCACTCAACAACCCATAATGGGAAAGTGTAAAAAGAATTTTAGAAATTTTTGCTAATTTAGTAAAAAGATTTTTTTTTTTTAATTACTCCTGTACATAAATATTCTGCCCCTTTACATTAACTCTGGGGCCTTCCATTCCTCTGGATCATCTTTGAGATGTTCTATACCTTGATTGGCTTCACCTGTGGTAAATTCTGTGGATTAGACATGATTTGGAGAGACACAGCCCAGTCTACAGAAGGTCTCACAGCTGACTATGCATATCGGAGCAAAAGTCAAGCCATGAGGAGGAAATAACTGCCTGTAGAGTTCAGAGACATGATTGTGTCTGGCCGCGGTATCTAAGGGGATAAATGGCCCCGATTGGGGTTCCTGGAAGACTTGGTTGTTGGAGCAGGAGCCCAGCTCACATGTAAGAGCTGAGCCCCCACTCTCCGCTGCATGGAAGACCCTTAGACTAAGCCACCGTAAGGCTCCTGAATAACTGCCGTAAAAAGGCATATGGTTGGTGACTAAGATATACTTTGGGGGGGGGGGGGGGGGGGAGGATGCAAAAGTATAGTACGCTACGCATTTCCAAAAAAGAAAGATATACTGCATTTTTGGGACTATAAGACGCACTTTCTTTCCCTTAAAAGTGGGGGGGAAATGGTAGTGCATCTTATAGTCCGAATGCTAATGATCGCTTCCCTTATGGTAGCGGTCATCAGCATGCAGGAGGTGCAGGGAGCGTTGAGGGATCTGGAGAGTGGCAGCGCCGTCCGGAGCAAGCGAGGTAAGTTTATTTATTTTTTAAATGTCTGAGGGCTGATAGGGGTCTGATCGGAGGCTGATGGGTGTCTAAAGGAGGCTAGGGGTTCTGGTGGGGCTTTGATCTGAGGCTGGGGGGGATCAGATCTGAGGTCTGATGTAGCTTTGGGGTCTGAGACTGTGATCTGAGGTCGGATGGAGTTTGGAGGGGGGGGTCTGATTTATTATAAAAAAAATTTAGGTCTGATCTGAGCTCTGATGAATGAGGGTCTGAGGTCTAATGAAGAATGGGGGTCTGATGAGGATTGGGGGTCTGAACTAAAATATTTTTTTTCTTATTTCCTCCTCTAATGCCCAAGTGCGTCTTTTATTCCGGAAAATACGGTAATACGTTTTTGTTTTTACGTTGGGACACTATGGTGATGTACTGTATGGCATCCATCTAAGGCATCGGTTTAACGTATACATGAAACGTAAGACAAAAGCGTGATGTGACCCCGGCCTTAAATTCATCAGCTGTTCTGTAACAGGTTTGTACCAGGAAAAACGTTTTTGACTGATCTGTGGTTTCATGATGCTCCTCGGGCAGTTAGACCGGCATTGATCTAATGAGTCTGAGAGACGGAGATAATACGTTTAATTACAGAAACATCAGCAAAGTCCACGATTCATTACTGAACGTAATCCGTGTCTGAACTGAAAGAGAATCTCCTCTGTATACAAAATAACAATTCAGAAAATTACAGGCATTATCCAAAGATCAATGTGTAATTACTGTCACATCCAATATGGACTGCATTATATATCCTGTGTGATAGTGTGAAGGGAAACCTCCTTCTGTCCTTGTACATAGGAGCAGTATTATAGTAGTTATATTCTTGGACATAGGAGCAGTATTATAGTAGTTATATTCTTGTACATAGGAGGCAGTATTATAGTAGTTATATTCTTGTACATAGGAGGCAGTATTATAGTAGTTATATTCTTGTACATAGAAGCAGTATTATAGCAGTTATATTCTTGTACATAGGAGCAGTATTATAGTAGTTATATTCTTGTACATAGAAGCAGTATTATAGCAGTTATATTCTTGTACATAGTAGCAGTATTATAGTAGTTATATTCTTGTACATAGGAGGCAGTATTATAGTAGTTATATTCTTGGACATAGGAGCAGTATTATAGTAGTTATATTCTTGTACATAGGAGGCAGTATTATAGTAGTTATATTCTTGTACATAGAAGCAGTATTATAGCAGTTATATTCTTGCACATAGGAGCAGTATTATAGTAGTTATATTCTTGTACATAGAAGCAGTATTATAGCAGTTATATTCTTGTACATAGGAGCAGTATTATAGTAGTTATATTCTTGTACATAGAAGCAGTATTATAGCAGTTATATTCTTGTACATAGTAGCAGTATTATAGTAGTTATATTCTTGTACATAGGAGGCAGTATTATAGTAGTTATATTCTTGGACATAGGAGCAGTATTATAGTAGTTATATTCTTGTACATAGGAGGCAGTATTATAGTAGTTATATTCTTGTACATAGGAGGCAGTATTATAGTAGTTATATTCTTGTACATAGAAGCAGTATTATAGCAGTTATATTCTTGTACATAGGAGCAGTATTATAGTAGTTATATTCTTGTACATAGAAGCAGTATTATAGCAGTTATATTCTTGCACATAGGAGCAGTATTATAGTAGTTATATTCTTGTACATAGAAGCAGTATTATAGCAGTTATATTCTTGTACATAGGAGCAGTATTATAGTAGTTATATTCTTTGTGGGGGATTAGCTCTTTTCCGGGGGGTTGCAATCACACACTTCTTCACAGACACCAGGATTTAGGGGCCAAACTGTGCTTTATTGTGGCACATGGCATAAAGAAAAACACACAAAGCCAAAATAAAATACCTTGCCCGTCTGGGCCCTATCTAAACACACAGGTTTCCCTGACTCACCTAAAGCGTAACACAGTTCACACCCGTGATGAGATGCGGCTTTCCCAGCCCAACCTCCAGCAGCCTCCAGGCTGCTCCCACACCAGTGTCTCTTGTGGGATAGTGGTCTCTCAGCCCTCCCGGCTCAGACCACACAGAGCCACTCCAGCCTTCTGTGTGCAAGTCCCCCAATGTCCAGGCTATTGCCTAGCCTCGTGGCCCCTCAGCCTTGCCTAGCTGAGACCACACTGACAGAGCCTCACCAGGCCTCTGTCTGCACACTCTCCAGAGTGAGACACACCCAAGATCCAGTAGCAGGATTAAATAGGATCCCTGGACATGAGCATGCCCTAAGTCCCGGACTGGAACCTGGGGAAACACCACCTCAATGTTCACATTGCCACATCTTGTACATAGAAGCAGTATTATAGCAGTTATATTCTTGTACATAGTAGCAGTATTATAGTAGTTATATTCTTGTACATAGGAGGCAGTATTATAGTAGTTATATTCTTGTACATAGGAGGCAGTATTATAGTAGTTATATTCTTGTACATAGGAGCAGTATTATAGTAGTTATATTCTTGTACATAGGAGCAGTATTATAGTAGTGATATTCTTGTACATAGGAGCAGTATTATAGTAGTTATATTCTTGTACATAGGAGCAGTATTATAGTAGTTATATTCTTGTACATAGGAGGTAGTATTATAGTAGTTATATTCTTGTACATAGGAGCAGTATTATAGTAGTTATATTCTTGTACATAGGAGCAGTATTATAGTAGTTATATTCTTGTACATAGGAGAAGTATTATAGTAGTTATATTCTTGTACATAGGAGGCAGTATTATAGTAGTTATATTCCTGTACATAGGAGCAGTATTATAGTAGTTATATTCTTGTACATAGGAGCAGTATTATAGTAGTTATATTCTTGTACATAGGAGCAGTATTATAGTAGTTATATTCTTGTACATAGGAGGCAGTATTATAGTAGTTATATTCTTGTACATAGGAGCAGCATTATAGTAGTTATATTCCTGTACATAGGAGCAGTATTATAGTAGTTATATTCTTGTACATAGGAGCAGTATTATAGTAGTTATATTCTTGTACATAGGAGCAGTATTATAGTAATTATATTCTTGTACATAGGAGCAGTATTATAGCAGTTATATTCTTGTACATAGGATGTAGTATTATAGTAGTTATATTCTTGTACATAGGAGCAGTATTATAGTAGTTATATTCTTGTACATAGGAGCAGTATTATAGTAGTTATATTCTTGTACATAGGAGCAGTATTATAGTAGTTATATTCTTGTACATAGGAGGCAGTATTATAGTAGTTATATTCCTGTACATAGGAGCAGTATTATAGTAGTTATATTCTTGTACATAGGAGCAGTATTATAGTAGTTATATTCTTGTACATAGGAGGCAGTATTATAGTAGTTATATTCTTGTACATAGGAGGCAGTATTATAGTAGTTATATTCTTGTACATAGGAGCAGTATTATAGTAGTTATATTCTTGTACATAGGAGCAGTATTATAGAAGTTATATTCTTGTACATAGGAGCAGTATTATAGTAGTTATATTCTTGTACATAGGAGCAGTATTATAGTAGTTATATTCTTGTACTTAGTTATATTCTTGTACATAGGAGCAGCATTATAGTAGTTATATTCTTGTACATAGGAGCAGTATTATAGTAGTTATATTCTTGTACATAGGAGCAGTATTATAGTAGTTATATTCTTATACATAGGAGCAGTATTATAGTAGTTATATTCTTGTACATAGGAGCAGTATTATAGTAGTTATATTCTTATACATAGCAGGCAGTATTATAGTAGTTATATTCTTGTACATAGGAGCAGTATTATAGTAGTTATATTCTTGTACATAGGAGCAGTATTATAGTAGTTATATTCTTGTACATAGGAGCAGTATTATAGTAGTTATATTCTTATACATAGGAGCAGTATTATAGTAGTTATATTCTTGTACATAGGAGCAGTATTATAGTAGTTATATCCTTGTACATAGGAGGCAGTATTATAGTAGTTATATTCTTGTACATAGGAGCAGTATTATAGTAGTTATATTCTTGTACATAGGAGCAGTATTATAGTAGTTATATTCTTGTACATAGGAGCAGTATTATAGTAGTTATATCCTTGTACATAGGAGGCAGTATTATAGTAGTTATATTCTTGTACATAGGAGCAGTATTATAGTAGTTATATTCTTGTACATAGGAGCAGTATTATAGTAGTTATATTCTTGTACATTGGAGCAGTATTATAGTAGTTATATTCTTGTACATAGGAGCAGTATTATAGTAGTTATATTATTGTACATAGGAGCAGTATTATAGTAGTTATATTCTTGTACATAGGAGCAGTATTATAGTAGTTATATTCTTGTACATAGAAGCAGTATTATAGCAGTTATATTCTTGTACATAGGAGGCAGTATTATAGTAGTTATATTCTTGTACATAGGAGGCAGTATTATAGTAGTTATATTCTTGTACATAGGAGGCAGTATTATAGTAGTTATATTCTTGTACATAGGAGGCAGTATTATAGTAGTTATATTCTTGTACATAGGAGCAGTATTATAGTAGTTATATTCTTGTACATAGGAGCAGTATTATAGTAGTTATATTCTTGTACATAGGAGCAGTATTATAGTAGTTATATTCTTGTACATAGGAGCAGTATTATAGTAGTTATATTCTTGTACATAGGAGCAGTATTATAGTAGTTATATTCTTGTACATAGGAGCAGTATTATAGTAGTTATATTATTGTACATAGGAGCAGTATTATAGTAGTTATATTCTTGTACATAGGAGGCAGTATTATAGTAGTTATATTATTGTACATAGGAGCAGTATTATAGTAGTTATATTCTTGTACATAGGAGCAGTATTATAGCAGTTATATTCTTGTACATAGGAGCAGTATTATAGTAGTTATATTCTTGTATATAGGAGGCAATTTTTATTGTGAAAACAAACAAAAAAAAATACAATTAAAATACATCTTTACAAAAACAAAAAATAACAGGCATTGTACACACAATGACTACTCAACTAAAATGACTATAGAATCATATTAAACTTAGAAAGTCCACATTTGCTGGGGAGGAAAAAGAAGAGAAAAAAACACACAAAATAACATCATATTTTCTGTTTTAAACCAAAGACACATTTCTCCATAATTTCCTATTATTCGGGTTACTCCGTATCTCTAATGACTTAACCCACTGGAGCTCAGACATTATTTGGCTTACGGCTGTGGTGTGGTGGAATGGCTCATTGTGTATAGACACGCGGGTTCTCATGTGCCAATGGTAGTATTTTATGACAGAAATGATCAGGTACATTGTCCCCCTGTCTACATTCCTATTTCTGGATGGAACAGCATAGATTATTTCAGGATAAGTCAGGGACTGCAGTAATGGGATGTTTAGCTTTTGTGACACCTCTTCCCATATTCTCCTCCCACCCCTGCAGTCAGATATTAAGTGCTCCATCGTCTCCTCCTGCTGACAACCGAGAGGACAGTTCCTATCTGAAACACTTAAAAATTTCAGGTTACCCCTAACAAATAGCTTTCCATGTAATGACAACCAAGCTATGTCAAATAATTTGGCGGGGAGTCGTTTCCCATTGAGGAGCTTCAGACTTTCTTGTAAAGTGCTAGTCACACAATCCCTCAAGACAAGTGGAGAACAAAAGAAAGCCCTACAGACCCTCACGTATAGATCTTTCCTTGGCTTACCCTCAATGTAGGACTTCTCTATCTTCCACCTTCTCACACACTTCAGCCCATAGTCCAGGTACTGGGGGAGGTAGTCACTCGTCCATCGACCCCTCTTGAGACTGCCGCCTCGCACCCAAGACTCTGCAAAAGGCATTATCCAGTCCCTGATACTATTCACCCACAGGAAGCTGTTCTCTGAGTCCAGGCAACCAAAATTAACTTTTAGAAACATGGAGTCAAAGAACACCCTTGGATTCAACATATCCAACCCACCCTCTCTTCTCTGTAGGTAGGTGATCCCTCTTTTTATCAGGTTCAACCTGTTCCCCCACAACAGTTGGAAGAACAGGCTAAAGAGCCTAGCGGAGAAAGATTCCGGCAAAGGAAAAACGACAGAGACATACAAGAAGACAGGGACCAGGTAAGTCTTCAACATTTTAACCCTTTCTCTATAGGTCAGCCTCCAGTTCTTCCATCGCTGAACCTTTGCATTTCCGGCTTCCAACTTCTCTTCCCAATTTAGTTTGGCGTTATCATTCCTCCCAAATTTGACCCCTAGGATTTTAATATAGGTGGAGGCTCTCACAAATTGTGGCAGATCAAAGTCTGGATCACTGTCTGATATCCAGAGAGCTTGACTCTTCTCAAGGTTGACCAGAGACCCTGAGGCCTCCGAGTAACTTCTGATGGCCGTAGACAACATCTCCACCTCACGAGGCTCAGATATCACCACAGTCACATCATCCGCATAGGCAACAACACTCAGGGGCAGGCAATGGGGGACTGGCACCCCCTGAAAACCACACTCCTGCAGTGACCTCAAGAATGGGTCTAAGGCAAATACATACAGCAGCGGACTCAGTGGGCAACCCTGTCTCACCCCTGCCTCAACCCTGAAGGTATCACCCTGCCAACCATTGACCAGAGGAAAGCTCTCAGCCTCGCAATACAGAGTCTTCAGCCAATTGATGAATTGCCCCGGAATACCGTACTTTGACAAAGTGGCCCATAGATACTCATGATCTACTCTGTCAAAGGCTTTAGCCTGGTCAAGACTCACAACATATCTCCCACACCTCAGGGATTTACATCTCTCAAACATCTCCCTTATCGAGAGGACTGCTCCAGAGATGTTCCGCCCTTTTACTGTGCCAAACTGACAGCCTGACAACAGTGCTGAGGACAGACAAACTAATCTAGAAAACAGAATTTTTGCCAGAATCTTTCTGTCGACATTCAAGAGGGCAATCGGCCTCCAGTTCTTGATGTCACTCGGCTCTTTACCTTTGGACAGCAGAATCAGCGAGGACACTCTCATGGATGGAGGCATCAGGTGACTTTCTAGACAATTTGTATATACATCCACGAGGATTGGGGCCAAGAGGTCTCTGAATGTCCTATAGAATTCTGCTGTTATCCCATCTGGACCTGGTGCCTTCTTCAGATGTAACTTATCAATTGCCTCTTTAACCTCCGCCACCGTCAAATCTGCTGTCAAAGGAGAAAAGTCCAAATCATTAGTATCAGGGAGCGGAGTTGCCTCCAAGAATTGGGTCATCTTGTCTCTATCCAAAACCTTCCTCTGAAACAAGTCAGCATAGTAAGATCTCACCACCCCCAGGATACCCTCCCGAGATTCTTGCAAAACACCCTGGGGGTCAGTGAGACCGGTGACAGATTTATTTGCCACTCGCTCCCGGCAATTCTCAAAGGGATCAGGAGACCCTAAAGTCCCATAATCCCGTTCAAGAACCAGGGAGGTATACCTGCTGTACTGATACTGCCTTATCTCAGATTTCAGCCGGTCTATCCTTTGTTGGTCATCCCCTCCCGCCGAATATAGTGACTCCAATTCTTTCCGCAGCTTGAGATACTGGCCATACTTACTCTTCCCCTTTATAACTGACAGTCTCTTTAAGAGGGATCTGATCTCATCCTTGACATCCTCCCACCAGTCGGCCATATTGTCATAAAAGTCCACTCTCTCTAGCTGACTCTGTATAAGAGAGTGAACATGACTCTGAACCGAAGGGTCTTCTAATATACTGGAATTAAGTCTCCATAACCCTCTACCTGTCCCAGAACACTTTGTGACACCCAAACAGAAATATAAGGCCAGATGGTCTGAATAAGGGACGATCTTCTCATCTTTCTCACCAATGGTCTCTGTAGGACTCACCAGAGCTAAATCTATCCGACTTCTTCTTTCACCACAAAAATAAGTAAATTTTGGTTTCCGACCACCCTGCACAAACACATCTGACAACCCGGCCTGTTGAATAATTCCGTTTAAGACCTTGGAGTCTCTGGTAAGAGGCCTATTAGAGGTCCTGTCACAAGATGTCCTGGTGGCATTAAAATCTCCAGCCATGATGACAGGGATAGATGTGAAGAGATATGGCTTCACTTCATTATAAAGGTTAACCCTTTCAGTCACTGTCTGCGAACCATAGATATTTATAAGACGGAGCCTCCTACCCCGAATAGTAACTTCCAGAATTAGGCACCTTCCCATCAATACCTCTGTCAACCTATGTATATGTACATTATTGGTGTTAAAGAGGATAGAGACCCCGGCACTTGGTTCTACAGCCTGTGACCAAAAGGATGGACCAGACCGCCATTCACGCTCGGCTTCCCGTAAGAGTCCTAAAGTATTCAAACGTGTCTCTTGTAAGAAAAAGACATCAGCATCAAGAGACCTTAGATGTTCATAAACCGCATGCCTGGTCCTCCTCACTCTGACACTGTTCACATTACTGGAGAACACTTTAAGGGTAAAGTCAGCCATCAAAGCAAAGCAAAGTACAAGTAGCAGAGATATTCCCCCCATCATCATAGATCTGGGTCTGAGCCCACCTGCCGACCACCTGTCTCCATGTCTGATTCGGACAGACGTTTAGCTCGCGGGGGTTTCCTTTTTGTGGGGGGATCGCCCTCTTGGTCCTCATTAAATTCATCTACCACCCTCTTTAACTCTCTCTCCATCTCTTCCTCAGCGTCTGACTCAGATAGGACACCGTACCTATTTGTGATAGTCATGACACCTGACCCGGGGTCTACTTTCTTTTTGGAAGGTTTTTGGACAGTGGTCCATTCCCCCTCAGGCTTACGGCTGGTTTTGTCCTTCTTCCGTTTCTTCTGCGGATTTATTGATGCAGGGGCAGAAGACGACGTGCCCACAACCTGCTCAGTGACCTCCCCGTTCCCCTCAGTGGCTCCTGGCTGGGACTGGTCAGGCACTATGTCACCCATATTGTCACCCATGTTGTGCTGAGGCTCGGGCGGTGTCACTGCTGACCCTGACAACAGCGTCTCCTCCTCTAGGTCATCTGCCACTTCCAGCAAGTCCTCATCAGGGAAGTCCTTACAAACATTATGCCAGGCGTCTGGACAGTCCCTGTGCGAGTGACCGATCCTACCACAGAGGTTGCACCGGATGTTCTGGCAGGTGGCGCTGACATGGCCGATCTCCCCGCATAAATTACATTTTACCAGGGTGCACACACTCGCAATATGACCGGCCTTTCCGCATTTAAAACATTTTCTAGGCTGACCCGCATAGAAGCATACCCCTTTCTCCCGGCCAATAAAGAATGAGTTGGGCAGATGTTGGGTGATGTTGTTAACCTGCCGTAACTTTACCAGGACCTTCCACCCCCCAGTCCATATGCCATCCTCGTCCCTGGTCTTGGTCAGATCTGACATTAGGTCACAGTGTCTTTTTAGCCATACAACAATATCCTGCTGTGGTACCGACTCATTCCAGAATATTATGGTGACATTTGCTGTGTCTGGTCTAGAGATGGGGATGAGGCTGAACTTATTCCAGTCATCAGCATCTCTCACCCGGGCGAAATGAGCCCAGAAGCGGTCCAGGTCAGACATGAGTTTAAAACTGACGTCATACCCCTGCCTGTCAGGAAGGTTTATCACTGCCAGGATGTTAGATGGCAGGAAACCCATTTGGTGGCACAGAAGTTCACGGACCACAAACCTCCTGTCAGGCAACTCCTCCTTGGCCCCTCTATGCCTGAACCGGACCACGTTCCTCCTCTTAAATGCCTGACCTGTATAGTTTACATTAGACCTGAAGGATGGTGACCCACGGCTCCAGGCATTACCAGAGGAGACACCACCAGTTCCACCCTCCTGCTGTACTTGGGGGCGCTGTGGTGGCTGCTGACCGCCTGCACTATGGGGGTCTGACACTCCTGGTGTAACTAAAGGGGGGAAGTGCTGTGCATCAGACTGTACAGCCCCCTCCCCACCATCATCCATAATACTCTGCGAGTCACAAGCCTCTGAAGGCTGATCTAATGGTGGACCCGACTCTAGAGATGACCCCAAATCCCACACACACTGTAAAGCGCTCCCCTCTGCAGAAACATCATCAGTAACATCACATACAGTCATATCAGTGCAGTCACTAGCAGTATGATCCTGCTGTACAGAGCCCCGACAGTCCTGCTGAGCCATGACCTGTGAGCTCTCTGCTGCACTGCTGCCTTCAGGCAAGAGCCCACAGTCCTGCTGCTCTCTACTGCCCCCCAGGGCTTGTGGTGACTGCACTGCTACTGCAGAGTTACCTTCAGGCGAGAGTCCACAGTCCTGCTGCTCTCTACTGCCCCCCAGGGCTTGTGGTGACTGCACTGCTACTGCAGAGTTACCTTCAGGCGAGAGTCCATAGTCCTGCTTCACATCACAAACTGCTGGGACTTGTGGTACCTTTTGAGGAGTCTCTGCAGGTCTTTGCTGTTGCTGGACACTTTCTCCCACTTCTTTGTACAAATTCCCTTTCTCAAAAGGGAAGCTGGCTGGTCTGAGGACTGGTCTTGCACAGGCCTGCTGGGTGTCATCTGGACAGGTTGGAGACTTGGGTTTAGATGGAGATGGTTCTGGCGCAGGTCTTCCCCCATGTCCCTCAAGTCTTTGCTGGTTCCTGAAGGATTCAGCGACTGGTCCCATCTGCTCCAGTACAGCCTCCATGTCCTGCACAGTCTCAGCGAGCTGCACAGCGAGGGCGCTCAGCTTCTTGTCATGGACAACCTGATTGTTGGGGTTTGCTGCCTTTAGCTTATAGACACAATCTATCTGTTTCTGCAGCTGTAGTTTTGTTCTTTTTAATGTCTCTAGTCTCTTGACCAGAGCTGGGATCCGCTCGGCCAGACATAGTTCTGGTGCACGCTGAGTATTGGGGGGTTGTGTACTCACAGAATGGCTCCTTACAGGCGTCCCTCTGCTTGGTCCTTGCACTGGACCTGGTGCAGCCGTGGTCACTGCTGCGAGGTCGCTATCTCCAGATTGGGGACTGGGCCCCTGGTTCTTCCCAGTGACTGCACTTGTGGCCCCATGAAGCCTTCCTTCAGTATTCCCTCTGGTCTCATCTGTCGTGTTGGTGACTTTTGCGCTGTTCCCACTCCCGTAGCGTGTGCGGTCAGACCGTATCAGGACAGGCTGTTGCAGGTTCTCCTGCATGGTCTGCTTCTCCAGGGATGTTCTCCTCTGTCTGCCTGCGGGTGGGGTGGATTGCACACCTGCAGCCATGGTCTTACTTAGCGATGCTTCCTTCTTTACTTCCAACATTTTCTTTTCATCTTTGCTTCCTGCTGCACTGGGACTGGCAACACTCTGAACATTCCTTCCTTCCAAAGAAACTTTTGGATAATTATCCATGGAGTGAGGAGTCTGGGAATTATTTCCCAGAATAGGCCTTGGAGCCTGGGCCTTGCTTGGGGAGCATCCCCACCCAGAGTGGCCCCGCCCTGGGCTTTCTCCAGACATCCAAAGCCTCAGGAGAGCTACTGACACACGTCCTCACAGCTAGGAGGCAGTATTATAGTAGTTATATTCTTGTACATAGGAGCAGTATTATAGTAGTTATATTCTTGTACATAGGAGAAGTATTATAGTAGTTATATTCTTGTACTTAGTAGCAGTATTATAGTAGTTATATTCTTGTACATAGGAGCAGCATTATAGTAGTTATATTCTTGTACATAGGAGCAGTATTATAGTAGTTATATTCTTGTTCATAGGAGCAGTATTATAGTAGTTATATTCTTGTACATAGGAGCAGTATTATAGTAGTTATATTCTTGTACATAGGAGCAGTATTATAGTAGTTATATTCTTGTACATAGGAGCAGCATTATAGTAGTTATATTCTTGTACATAGGAGCAGTATTATAGTAGTTATATTCTTGTACATAGGAGCAGTATTATAGTAGTTATATTCTTGTACATAGGAGTAGTATTATAGTAGTTATATTCTTGTACATAGGAGGCAGTATTATAGTAGTTATATTCTTGTACATAGGAGCAGTATTATAGTAGTTATATTCTTGTACATAGGAGGCAGTATTATAGTAGTTATATTCTTGTACATAGGAGCAGCATTATAGTAGTTATATTCTTGTACATAGGAGCAGTATTATAGTAGTTATATTCTTGTACATAGGAGTAGTATTATAGTAGTTATATTCTTGTACATAGGAGGCAGTATTATAGTAGTTATATTCTTGTACATAGGAGCAGTATTATAGTAGTTATATTCTTGTACATAGGAGGCAGTATTATAGTAGTTATATTCTTGTACATAGGAGCAGCATTATAGTAGTTATATTCCTGTACATAGGAGCAGTATTATAGTAGTTATATTCTTGTACATAGGAGGCAGTATTATAGTAGTTATATTCTTGTACATAGGAGGCAGTATTATAGTAGTTATATTCTTGTACATAGGAGCAGTATTATAGTAGTTATATTCTTATACATAGCAGGCAGTATTATAGTAGTTATATTCTTGTACATAGGAGCAGTATTATAGTAGTTATATTCTTGTACATAGGAGTAGTATTATAGTAGTTATATTCTTGTACATAGGAGCAGTATTATAGTAGTTATATTCTTGTACATAGGAGCAGCATTATAGTAGTTATATTCCTGTACATAGGAGCAGTATTATAGTAGTTATATTCTTGTACATAGGAGGCAGTATTATAGTAGTTATATTCTTGTACATAGGAGGCAGTATTATAGTAGTTATATTCTTGTACATAGGAGCAGTATTATAGTAGTTATATTCTTATACATAGCAGGCAGTATTATAGTAGTTATATTCTTGTACATAGGAGCAGTATTATAGTAGTTATATTCTTGTACATAGGAGCAGTATTATAGTAGTTATATTCTTGTACATAGGAGCAGTATTATAGTAGTTATATTCTTATACATAGGAGCAGTATTATAGTAGTTATATTCTTGTACATAGGAGCAGTATTATAGTAGTTATATCCTTGTACATAGGAGGCAGTATTATAGTAGTTATATTCTTGTACATAGGAGCAGTATTATAGTAGTTATATTCTTGTACATAGGAGCAGTATTATAGTAGTTATATCCTTGTACATAGGAGGCAGTATTATAGTAGTTATATTCTTGTACATAGGAGCAGTATTATAGTAGTTATATTCTTGTACATAGGAGCAGTATTATAGTAGTTATATTATTGTACATAGGAGCAGTATTATAGTAGTTATATTCTTGTACATAGGAGGCAGTATTATAGTAGTTATATTCTTGTACATAGGAGCAGTATTATAGTAGTTATATTCTTGTACATAGGAGCAGTATTATAGTAGTTATATTCTTGTACATAGGAGGCAGTATTATAGTAATTATATTCTTGTACATAGGAGGCAGTATTATAGTAGTTATATTCTTGTACATAGGAGCAGTATTATAGTAGTTATATTCTTGTACATAGGAGCAGTATTATAGTAGTTATAGTCTTGTACATAGGAGGCAGTATTATAGTAGTTATATTCTTGTACATAGGAGTAGTATTATAGTAGTTATATTCTTGTACATAGGAGCAGTATTATAGTAGTTATAGTCTTGTACATAGGAGGCAGTATTATAGTAGTTATATTCTTGTACATAGGAGGCAGTATTATAGTAGTTATATTCTTGTACATAGGAGCAGTATTATAGTAGTTATATTCTTGTACATAGGAGCAGTATTATAGTAGTTATATTCTTGTACATAGGAGCAGTATTATAGTAGTTATATTCTTGTACATAGGAGCAGTATTATAGTAGTTGTATTCTTGTACATAGGAGCAGTATTATAGTAGTTATATTCTTGTACATAGGAGGCAGTATTACAGTAGTTATATTCTTGTACATAGGAGCAGTATTATAGTAGTTATATTCTTGTACATAGGAGGCAGTATTATAGTAGTTATATTCTTGTACATAGGAGCAGTATTATAGTAGTTATATTCTTGTACATAGGAGCAGTATTATAGTAATTATATTCTTGTACATAGGAGCAGTATTATAGTAGTTGTATTCTTGTACATAGGAGGCAGTATTCTAGTAGTTATATTCTTGTACATAGGAGCAGTATTATAGTAGTTATATTCTTGTACTTAGGAGCAGTATTATAGTAGTTATATTCTTGTACATAGGAGCAGTATTATAGTAGTTATATTCTTGTACATAGGAGCAGTATTATAGTAATTATATTCTTGTACATAGGAGCAGTATTATAGTAGTTGTATTCTTGTACATAGGAGGCAGTATTCTAGTAGTTATATTCTTGTACATAGGAGCAGTATTATAGTAGTTATATTCTTGTACTTAGGAGCAGTATTATAGTAGTTATATTCTTGTACATAGGAGCAGTATTATAGTAGTTATATTCTTGTACATAGGAGCAGTATTATAGTAGTTATATTCTTGTACATAGGGGGCAGTATTATAGTAGTTATATTCTTGTACAGTATAATAGTGTATTTTTGTCAGTTTGCTAATTCCCACCTTTGGAGATATTTTCTGTACATGTAACCACAGATGATATAGGGAATTGCTAATTGGATGTTCCTGTTACACGTGGCTGCTCATATCTCATGTTGTTTTACCTCTAGCGGAAAGGTTTCTCAGACTATGAATATATTTATTATAGTTCTATCTCAATAGTAATTTCTTGCACTGTTGCTTTGCTGCGTTCCTCCGGCTGAATCCTCTAGTCCTGTTTCATTTCAGGAATTCTCTTTCGTCTTTGTGCTTTCTATTGATATATGTTACTGTGGGCGAGCAGAAGTCCTATACGGGTTTTCTGCTGGCTGCCACATTATCACACATGCTTGTCTGTAAATTTTTAAAGGATCCAATGTATTATGTAGTATCTCGCTCTTGTCTTTCACCCTTTCTCCTTTCTATTATGCAAGCCTCGGTTGTCAATGGAGAGAACAGTGAAATAACATCTGATGGCGGTGTAAACCCTCGCCTGACATATATGCTGTAATTGGTCTCCTGGGGGCTCGCCATTCCCTGGATTTGTTTCTTTTATTTTTATTGAATGTGGTGCAAATTGATGTAAACTGCTGGGGGTGTGAGCAGCAAAATGGATAGATATAATCGATAGGTAAAAAAATGCAATTTACTTATGTTGAGGCTTTATGGAAGGAATCGGGCATTTCTTCTCTTACACTAGAGTATTACCATCCACAGACACAACACTGCCACCTCCTGGCTGGGGAGTGAAATGCTTAATATTTATAATATGTGGTCAGAGGACGAGGTCCTGTTACTGTGTTCAGAAAATGTTATATCAAGTTATCTTTAGAGAAAAAAAAAAACCTCTGTTCAGGGAGATCACTAACTCACCTGGAAAAATTAACCCCTCGAGGACATGGCGATTTTCTGTTTTTGCATTTTGTGTTTTTTTCCATCCTGCTTTTCCAGAGCCATAACTTTTTTATTTTTCTGTTCACATATACACATTAAGGGCTCGTGTTTAGCAGCACAAGTTGTACCTTCTGTTGACACCATTAAATATTGTACACAATTCAGTGAATAGGGTGGAAAATGCAATTGCGCCATAGTTTTATGGGTTTTATTTTTACTGTGTTCCCTAAGAGGTAAAACTGAACTGTTACCTTCATTCTCTGGGTCTGTACGATTACAACGATACCATGATTGTTTAGTTTTTCTTTTGTTTTAACCCTTTCTACCCCGGGCCAGTTGTCGCCCCCTTCTGCCCAGGTCGGTTTTTTGCAAATCTGACAATTGTCACTTTATGTGGTAATAGCTTTGGCACGCTTTTACTTATCCAAGCCATTCTGAGATTGTTTTCTCGTGACACATTGTACTTCATGATAGTAGTAAATTTGAGTCAATATATTTCACCTTTATTTATGAAAAAATCCCAAATTTTACCAAAAAATTTTGAAAAAGTCGCAATTTTCTAAATTTCAATTTCTCTGCTTTTAAAACAGAAAGCGATACCTCATAAAATATTTATTACTTAACATTACCCATATGTCTACTTTATGTTGGCATCATTTTGTAAATTTGTTTTTGTTTTTTATTGTTTTTCAGGACGTTAGAAGGCTTAGAAGTTTAGAAGCAATTCTTAAAATTTTTTCGAAAATTTCCAAAACCCACTTTTTAAGGACCAGTTCAGGTCTGAAGTCACTTTGTGGGGCCTACATAGTGGAACACCCCCCACCCCCATATATGACCCATTCTAGAAACTACACCCCTCAAGTTACTTAAAACTGATTTTACAAACTTTTTTAACCCTTTAGGTGCTCCAGAAGAATTAAAGGAAAATCGAGATGAAGTTTCTAAATTTCACTTTTTTGGCGGATTTCCCATTTTAATAAAAAAAAAATCTTTAACACATTGAGGGTTAACAGCCAAATAAAACTCAATATTTATGGCCCTGATTCTGTAGTTTACAGAAACACCTCATATGTGGTTATAAACTGCTGTACGGGCACACGGCAGGGCGCAGAAGGAAAGGAATGCCATACGGTTTTTGGAAGGCAGGTTTTGCTGGACTGTTTTTTTTGACACCATGTCCCATTTGAAGCCCCCCTGATGCACCCCTAGAGTAGAAACTCGATAAAAGTGACCCCATCTAAGAAACTACACCCCTCAAGGTATTCAAAACTGATTTTACAAACGTCGTTAACCCTTTAAGTGTTCCACAAGAATTAATGGAAAATAGAGATACAATTTTAAAATGTCACTTTATTGGCAGATTTTTCATTTTAATATTTTTTTTTCCAGTTACAAAGCAAGGGTTAACAGCCAAACCAAACTCAATATTTATGGCCCTGATTCTGTAGTTTACAGAAACACCTCATATGTGGTCGTAAACCGCTGTACGGGCACACGGCAGGGCGCAGAAGGAAAGGAATGCCATACGGTTTTTGGAAGGCAGATTTTACTGGACTGGTTTTTAGATGCCATGTCCCATTTTAAGCCCCCCTGATGCACCCCTACAGTAGAAACTCCCAAAAATTGACCCCATTTTGGAAACAAGGGGATAAGATCACAGTTTTATTGGTGCAATTTTGGGGTATATATGATTTTTGATTGCTTTATATTAAGTTTTTTGTGAGGCAAGGTAACCAAAAAATGGCACAGTTTTTTTTATTTTTTACAACATTCATCTGACAGGTTAGATCATGTGCTATTTTTATTGAGCAGGTTGTCACGGACGCAATATCAAATATGTCTACTTTCTATGTTTTTGTGTCTCCATTTTCTGAACGCCTTATTTTCTTTATTTTTCTGCCGATCATCTTGAGCAGGGGCTCGTTTTTTTGCAGGAAGAGATGAAATTTTTATTGGTACCATTTTTGGGTACATAGGATTTTTTGATCATTCATTATTACACTTTATGGGGCAAGGTGACCAAAAAATTGGTTGTTTTGACAACGTTTTTATGTATTTAATTTGACAGCGTTCACCTGAGCGGTAAGGTCATGTGACATTTTTATAGAACAGATCATCATGGACGTGGCAATATCTAATATGTATACTTTTTCTTATTTGTTTAAGTTTTCACAATAATAGCATTTTTTAAACCAAAAAAATGATGTTTTAGTGCCTCCGTAGTCTGAGAGCCATAGGGCCAGATTTATCATCAGCTCAGGTCAGAATAATGGAGTGAAAAAGTCCCCAAAAAAGTCCCAAACGCTAAAACTGCGCACAAATTTGCGACTTTTTTCTGCTCTGCACTATGCTCGCCAGTTTTCTGAAAGTGGGCGTGTTTTCTTATGTAAATGAATCTCTAGACAGATTTACTATTGGGACTATTTAAAAAGTTGCAAAAAAGTCCCAATTTCACTCCAGCGAGGACCATGCTTATCTTATGAGACTTTTTAATAGAACATGCGACTTTTTCATAAAAACGTGCGACTTTTTCGTAAAGATGTGCGACTTTTGTAAAGCTGCTTACTGACGGATAAACTGCTACCGTCAAACCACATTTATTACAGTCTTAAAGGGCCGATCATAAATCTGACTTGGCTAAAACTGACTTTAGCCATATGTTAAAGTGGAGTGAGCTGTCAGAGGAATGATAAATCTGGCCCAGTGTGTTTTTGATGTAAGGTAACAAAAAATGGCTTTTTTTGGCACTGTTTTTATTTTTATTTTTTATGGTGTTTATCGGACGGGGTGGATCATGTGATATATTTATAGAGCTGGATGTTACGGACACGGTGATGCCTAATATGTGTGTTTTTTTTTTCCTTTTTTTTCTTCTATCTTTTATTATAAAATCCTCCCTGGCTGTGACGCTCTCCGATGCAATTGGACAGCACTACAGCCAGGGGAGAAGAAGACGCCCACAGAGAAAGACTGCGTCTCCTGCCCATTGCTCCGATGCTCAGTATTAGCATACCGGGGGAACAGCGCGGCGTAGGAGCACTATTTTAAAAAAACAGGCAGGGTGGCCGCATCAGCCGGGGTTACCCCGCAAGTACAGGTACTTATCTCAATTAATAAAATTCGGTGAAAGGTCCTCTTTAAAAAAAAAATGTGTCCCACTCTGGGACTTCAACTTTTGATGGTCTAATCTCCTCTGCAATGCATTACAATACATCTGTACTGTAATGCATTGCCTGTTAGTGTATTACTCCGTGTCATACAGTAACAGGTTGCCTAGGAGACCGGACCTGAGGCTGGATCTCCTCAGCCCCCGTAGAAGGCAGGTCCTGATGCCATGCAAGGCATTGGGCAGCCTCTGCACGGCATCGGGCTGCATTCTCACCCATCATGTCCCCGCCACAGCAGTGCGGGGACCTGATGGGCTCTCTCACCCGCCGCATGGACCTTCTATGCTGCAGTCAGCGCTGACCGCGGCATAGAAGGGTTAATCTGCCGGCATCAGCTTTTACAGCTATGCCGGCAGATATAGCAGGGGCCCGGGTATCAGGGACTGCCGGGCCCCTGCAGTGATCAGGCGCGCACCGCTACAGTGCTTCCCCCCCCCCCCCGATCACCATGACGTAATAGTACGTCAAAATGCGGCAAGTCACTTACCACCATGACGACCTATTACGTCATATGTCGGGAGGGGGTTAATACTTTAAAAAATAAAAACATATTTTTTTTCTTTGCATTGCCATATTCTGACCCCCATCCGTTTTTTTTGGGTTTTATTTTACATCTTCATCTACAGAGGTGTGTGAGGGCTCTTTTTTTGCGGGTGGTCTTTAGTTTTTATTGATGTTTATTGATTTGGATTGTGTAAGGCCCCTTTCACACGGGCATTGCGGATTGGGGCCAGATGCGTTCAGGGAAAATGGTGCGATTCTGACACTAAAACAAGTCAGTTTTCACTGCGATTGCGTTCCATGTTTGCGTTTTTTCCGCGCAGGTGCAAAACATTGTAATGCGTTTTACACGCGCGTGAGAAAAATCGTCATGTTTGGTACCCAGACCCGAACCCGGACTTCTTCACAGAAGTTCAGGTTTGGGTTCGGTGTTGTGTAGATTTTATTATTTTCCCTTATAACATGGTTATAAGGTAAAATAATAGCATTCTGAATACAGAATGCATAGTACAATAGGGCTGAAGGGGTTAAAAAAAGTAAAAAATAATATAACTCCCCTTAAACCACTTGATCGCGCAGCCCGGCTTCTCTTCTGTCTTCTTCTTTGAGGAATAGGACCTTTGATGACGTCACTGCGCTCATCACATGGTCCATCACATGATCTTTTACCGTGGTGATGGATCATGTGACGGACCATGTGATAAGCGCAGTGACGTCATCAAGGGTCCTTTTCCTGTACACAGCAAAGATGAAGACAGAAGAGAAGCCGGCTGCACGATCAAGTGGATTAAGGTGAGTTATATTATTTTTTATTTTTTTTTAACCCCTCCAGCGCTATTGTACTATACATTCTGGATTCAGAATGCTATTATTCTCCCTTATAACCATGTTATAAGGGAAAATAATAATGATCTGGTCTCCATCCCGATCGTCTCCTAGCAACCGTGCGTGAAAATCGCACCGCATCCGCACTTGCTTGCGATTTTCACGCAGCCCCATTCACTTCTATGGGGCCTGCGTTGCGTGAAAAATTCAGAATATGGCCTCATGCACATGATCGTTGTGTGCATCCGTGGCCGTTGTTCCGTTTTCCGTGTTTTTCTGTGGACCCATTGAGTTTCAATGGGTCCGTTGAAAACTCGGAAAATGCGCCGTTGTTCATATGCGGCCGTGATCCGTGTTTCCTGTCCGTCAAAAAAATATGACCTGTCCTATTTTTTTGACGGACAACGGTTCACGGACCCATTTAAGTCAATGGGTCCGTGAAAAAACACGGATGCACACAAGATTGGCATCCGCGTCCGTGATCCGTGGCAACTTTCACACAGACGGATCCGAAGATCCGTCTGCATAAAAGCTTTTTCAGATATGAGTTTTCACTTCGTGAAAACTCATATGCGACAGTATATTCTAACACAGAGGCGTTCCCATAGTGATGGGGACGCTTCAAGTTAGAATATACTGAGAACTGTGTACATGACTGCCCCCTGCTGCCTGGCAGCACCCGATCTTTTACAGGGGGCTGTGATCCGCACAATTAACCCCTCAGGTGCCACACCTAAAGGGTTAATTGTGCGTATCATAGCCCCCTGTAAGAGATCAGGTGCTGCCAGGCAGGAGGGGGCGGACCCCCTCCCTCTTCAATATTATATTCATTGGTGGCCAGTGCGGCCTCCCCTCTCTCCCCCCCCCCCAGTTAAAATCACGTTCCGAATCCCCCATCATTGGTGGCCAGTGCGGCCTCCCCTCTCTCCCCCCCCCCCCCCAGTTAAAATCACGTTCCGAATCCCCCATCATTGGTGGCCAGTGCGGCCTCACATCTCCCCCCCCCTTGTTAAAATCACGTTCCAAATCCCCCATCGTTGGTGGCCGGACGAAAAAACGGTCACGGATCACAGACCAACGGAACCCCGTTTTGCGGACCGTGAAAAAATACGTTGTGTGCATGAGGCCTATAGAACATGCTGCGATTTTCACACAACGCACAAGTGATGCGTGAAAGTCACTGCTCGTGTGCACAGCCCCATAGAAATGAATGGGTCCGGATTCAGTGCGGGTGCAGTGCGTTCACGTCACGTATTGCACTAGCGCGGAAAACTCGCTCGTGTGAAAGGGGCCTAAGACTTTTTGATCACTTTTTATTCAATTTTTTGGGGGGTGAAGGGACAAAAAAAGGCAAATTGGCCATTTTGATATTGTTTTCTGTAACACCATTCGCCGTTTTTGATAAATATATTAGTATGGAGATTTTGGGGCAGGGCAGTTCAAGTGATCTTTATTTCAGTTTTTTATTGTTTATTTTTAATATGGTTCTTTTTTTTCTTTTCAATTTTGAAACTTATTTTTATTTATTTTTTACACATACTTAAAATCCCCTTTGGGAGATTTTAACAAGCGATTGTTGGATCACTTGTTCCGATAGACTGCAATGAATTACTATTGCAGCTTATGGGAGTTGCGCTACCAAAGCCTTGGTCCCTTATGAAGATCCAAGGCTATCACAAAGAGCGAACAGCTCCCACCGATTGCCATGTGGAGGAGCTGTTCAGGCCCCAGAAGAAAACCACCTCAGATGCTGTGGTCGCAATTGACCATAGCATCTGAGGAGTTCAATGTCTGTGATCGGCGTTATGGCCGATCACAGACATTAGCTCTGGGTGTCTGCTGTGTGAATCAGCAGGCACCCAGGAGCTCTGCTCTGAAGTGGACGCCATCTTCAACGAGATAACATGCTCCGTTCATGTATGGCACATGTTGTCAAGGGGTTAATTAGGAATTTATTATTTTCGTAGAATAATATCAGGCATTCAGGATTTTACCTACAGTATAGCCATTAATATAATTACCACCTGACACCAGGATACTATGGGCTTTAAGGGGATTTGTAACTCACTCGACCACCAGGACAATATTCACTAACCACCTAGACACACATTGACCCTGGGAATATAATTTTTAACTCCCTAGATTATCAGGGACATTATTTACTAACCTCTACACCACCATGGATAATACCAAGCTCTCAGTAGGTCTCTGTAGCCACTATGGATGCTGTGACCTCAACCCAGATGGCTAATAAACCAGGGAAGGACACAAAGTCCTTGTCTACCCAGTATTGATACTAATGAACTGGATCGCTAGGAGCAAGGTACTGAACACTAGATCACCAGGGAGAGATCATTGCACAAGTGGGACACCAGTTACCAGGCAGTACATGGACCGGTCACCAAGAATTCCTGTTTGATGATGTGGTTAAAGGAGATGTTCATATTGAGAAAAACCTGACCGCTTTCCTCCAGATGCCGGACTGAAAGGCTCAGCTGCAGTACCTCATGCATCCTGTGGACAGATGTGGCGCTGTTTCTGGAAGAAAGCGGCCATGTTTTTCTCATCCTGTACAATCCTTTAAAGGGGTTCTCCCATAATTAATGTAAAAAATAAAAATCAGACCTCATCTAGTCCATGACAACCTCTTTCTAACAAAGTTAGGACCAGCCCTGTACCTCATATGGATCCAGAGATCTCCACATTCATTGCTCTGCTAGAATTATATCAAGCTGACAGCTAGAAGGGAGGGTCTTTTCTGCTGCAGCTCAGGGGGCGTGTCTCAGCTCTCCCTATCACAGCTCAGGGGGCGTGTCTCAGCTCTCCCTATCACAGTTCAGGAGGCGTGTCCATGCTCTCCCTATCACAGCTCAGGAGGCAGCTGAAGGAGGAAACTGAGCATGTGCGGCCATCTCAGTGAGCAGGTCAAAGAAATAAGAATTAAAAACAAACAGCAGGTGGCGCTATTCAGAGACATTTTATTGAATAACTCAGTGCCTGTGCTAAATTTTTAATTACATGCAATTACAAAAGTGTTCAGTGGGACAACCTCTTTAAGTAAGTGTAATGTAGGACAAACTATAGCTTTTTTTTAAATCACCAAACACCCCCATGTCGTGTTAATGCCTTGGGCAAGCCATGCTCTGATGACACACTGACAAACTATCTCTGGTTGTCATGCTCCGCCTCCTCTGGCAAAATGTGAAGAACATGGGGTGCAGCAAATTTATCAGTTTTGAAGCTTTTTTCCACCAGATTTTTTTTTTTCTTTTTTTAATGCCATGGCGCCATTTTTACCTCCAGTGAATCATAAGACACTGTTGGTGTTCTGCCTGGAGTGTTCCTTTAAGCTCCCAGGAGGACGTTCTTGTCCCTGGATTGAGGTCAGGACGGATAATGGCGCTTTTACGCTCAGTAATGCAGGTAGGCCGCCGTTTTCAGCGCAGCGTCTTGTCAGGTGAGCCGGTAACATTATCCCGGGCCCCGTCTTATGTAACCGAGCTAATGAAAAATTTATTTTCGCTAAGAAAACTGCATTTGTTTTCCATTCTGGTGCAGAAACTAGGACTTCTCAGGACAGGAGCAGCAGAGCTAATGGAGCGCAGGGATCCAGGGCTACAGAATGTTTTCCAGGAATTACATTCATAGGGTTGTCCCACGAAAAAATATTCTACAGTGTTCAAACCAGCACCTGGATATGAATCCTTTTGTATCTGCACGTAATTAAACATTTAGTATAGCCGCTGAATTAGTTAATCTATTTGTATAGCGCCACCTGCTGTTCTTTTTCTTATTTCTTTGTCCTGCTCACTTAGATGGCCGCACATGCTCAGTTTCATCCTTCATCTGCCTCCTGAGCTGTGATAGGGAGAGCATGGACACGCCCCCTGAGCTGTGATAGGGAGAGATGAGACACGCCCCCTGAGCTGCAGCAGAATGGACACGCCCCCTGAGCCGCAGCAGACTGGACACGCCCCCTGAGCTGCAGCAGAATGGACACGCCCCCTGAGCTGCAGCAGAATGGACACGCCCCCTGTGCTGCAGCAGAATGGACACGCCCCCTGAGCTGCAGCAGAATGGACACGCCCCCTGAGCTGCAGCAGAATGGACACGCCCCCTGAGCTGCAGCAGAATGGACACGCCCCCTGAGCTGCAGCAGAATGGACACGCCCCCTGTGCTGCAGCAGAATGGACACGCCCCCTGTGCTGCAGCAGAATGGACACGCCCCCTGAGCTGCAGCAGAATGGACACGCCCCCTGAGCTGCAGCAGAATGGACACGCCCCCTGAGCTGCAGCAGAATGGACACGCCCCCTGAGCTGCAGCAGAATGGACACGCCCCCTGAGCTGCAGCAGAATGGACACGCCCCCTGAGCTGCAGCAGAAAGGACACGCCCCTTGAGCTGTCTGCTTGATATAAATCTAGCAGAGCAATGAATGTGGAGATCTCTGGATCCATGTGAGGTTCAGGGCTGGTTCTAGCCTTGTTAGAAAGAGGTCGTCATGTCCTATATGATGTCTGATTTTCATTTTTCACAATAAATCGTGGGATTACCCCTTTAATTTGTAGGATGAGGGTCTGACCCTTGGTACCCCCTCACCAGTGAGCACATGGGCACTTGCTGAACCAGGCCATGGCGCCTCTGCCTGCTGGTGGCTGCTCCTGGTACTGCAGCTGAGCCCCATTGACGTGAATGGGGCTGAGCTCACGATGCGCTGCACTCAGGCACGGAAGCGCCTGTGCCTGGTACAGCAGAGGACGGGCTGCAATGCTTCATACTGTTGATTATGAGGGTCTCATCACACGGATAGGCAATTTATGTAAATTTCTAAAAGACATATTTAAAGGGAACCAGTCACCATAACATTGGGAGCGTGGCATAAGCTCCGACCTTCTTAAAAATGAGTCTAGGGGTTGAGTCTACTTTTTGGGTTTTTCCTCTGGCACATTTAGGGGAATCTTAGGGCTCATGCACACGACCGTATGTATTTTGCGATCTGCAAAAAAATACAGATGACGTCCATGCGACATCCGTACTGCATCCATTTTCTTGGCCATTGTAACAATGCCTATCTTTGTCCACAAAACGGACAAGAATAGGACATCTTTTTTGCGGACAGGCCATGTGGACGTATGGAAACCTGAATGCACACAGTCATTTATTTTTTTTTGTTCTTTTTTTGTGGACTCAATGTTAATGGTTCTGCATACGGGACGGAACGGACACAGAAAGAGGATACGTTTGTGTGCCTGAGCCCTTATTGTTAGTGATTGCATCGGTTAGTCACAACCTCGGTCAGATCAACATGAAAAACACAGCTGCTTATTCCCAAAAACAGCGCCACCCCCTGTCCACAGGTTGTGTGCGGTGTAGCAGCTCAGCCCCATTCACTTTAATGAAGCTGAGCTGCAATACCAAGCACCACCAGTGGACAGGAGTGGCGCTGTTTCTGGAGGAGGGAAGCCATGTGTTTCTAATTGTCTTCGACACCTTTAGGCCCCTTTAACACGAGCGAGTATTCCGCGCGGGTGCAATGCGTGACGTGAACGCACAGCACCCGCACTGAATCCTGACCCATTCATTTCAATGGGTCTGTGTACATGAGCGTTTTTTTTCACGCATCAGTTTTGCGGTGCGTGAAAAACGCAGCATGTCCTATATTCTGTGGGGTTTTCTTTTTTTACGCAGCCCTGGCCCCATAGAAGTGAATGGGGCTTCAGTGAAAAAACGCATCGCATCTGGAAGCAAGTGCGGGTGCGATGCGTTTTTCACAGATGTTTGTAAACCTTCCGTTTTTTATCACGCTCGTGAAAAACGTATCAAAACGCATTGCACCTGCACGGAAAAAAACTGAACGCAATCGCAGACAAAACCGACTGAACTTGCTTGCAAAATGGTGCGAGTTTCACTGAACGCACCCTGAGCCAATCCGTCACGTCCGTGTGAAAGAGGCCTTAAGACCAGGCAACGAAACAAAAAAGCCCAAAAACAAAAAACGCTTTTATTATATTTTTTTTTGCCTGTCCTAGATATTCATTCTTAAAGTGGAAATCTACCTAAAATCGCCATTCTTGGCGCAGGTTCCGCTTCTCATTGATTTCTGAGGCGGAGTAGTCGCTGACCAAACCTATTCAGCAGCAATTGAAGGATTTCCGTTTATGATGGCGACTGAGTGCCACTGGGGGGGGGTTCCTTTACTTTGCACAGGTCAGTGCTCACTGGCTCCCTCTCCCCGTGTCCGCGTGGTATGTGAAAGGATGATTTTAGATAAAGTTCCCTTTTAAGACGCCTTACACCGCGTGCAGTCCTAGAGCTCTGTACTGGCGGAGGAGCGTCCTGCCGCGGTTTACAGCGTGACTCGTGCGGACACGATGCCGGGATTAATAATTCATACATAATAAATAAATAAAGAAACTAATTAAACAGCAGTAAAGTGTTGCTCGCTCCTGACACTAATTGTCTGCAGTACATGGCCCCGGCGTCCCCCCCAGAGATACAGCAGGACTATGCAATACACCGCCAGCCGGAGAAGCGCGACTTCTCCATCGAAACCCCCACGGTTCACCTATAGTCTATTAAAGGGGATGCCCCCCCCCACCCCCCACCGCTCTGAGGGCGGCATCCGATAACGGCAGACGAACCACTTCCAGCCCTGTCTCTGCTACGTGCGTCTGTGGCGAAGTTTCTGAGAAATTCCGTGTATTTATGAGCTGCTGGAATAGCCCCGCCCATCTGTAAGCCCCTCCCACTCACCGATGATTGATGGCTTTCTCCCTAACACTGTAATCGGGGGATTCCAAAGAGGGACTTAAAGTACTGTATTCATGTTTTGCAGGGTCACTGGGGGTAATGTACAAAGATTGGCTTTTTACTCCCGTTTTGCGCAGGCTTTGCTGGCGGAAGATGCTCCATGATAAATTAGGCGCGCCGTCAGCAGTCCATGCACTTGGCGGACAAACTAGATCAGCCCCGGACTGTAGTTTTACACCTGTTTCCAGGGGTAAATCTTAATAAATTTGACGAGGCTGATGTCCTGGCCCCCCCCCCCCCCCCCCCCCCCCCCGCCACACTCTCAACACTCCAGTCTGTCAAACGCAACGCAAAAAAACGCCAGTGTGTCAAAATATTGGGCTTTCAAAAAGGGGCGTAAAAATTTAAAAAAATGACCCCCACTGGCTCTTATTGAGGGAGTCTATCAGGCAAAGTATGCCAATGAGCTCTCCTCCAGAAAGAAGAAAACTGATGCCACCGGCGGGTAGGTGCCCAGGAAGCCACGGTGGCTGCAGCAGCTCTACAGTGTGACGATTGCACACTAACGTATTTCTTGTTCGCATCCGATCCGCACTTCAATGGGGCCGCTTTCCGCATCAGTTTATCCATTCCGTGCCGTCAGCAAAAATATAGAATATGTCCTATTATTGTCTGCATTACGGACAAGGATAGGACCTTCCGTCCCGCAAAATGCCAGGTATCCGTGTTTTGCGGACCGCAAAACGGGCAGTGGTCGTGTGCATGACCCCAGTGCACGACTCCCACCCAATGTGCACACTTGCTTGAACTCCCATATACGTGAATGGTGCATGCTGGGAGTTGTAGTTTCACAACAGCTGGAGGTTGCTGACCCATGTCCTAGGCCATTGTGAATTTAAGGCCTTGTTCACATTCCCGTGTTTCATCCGTCTCTGAAGGATCCGTGTTTGGTCCTGTTATTCGCCCTCTGTGTGTCGTCCGTGTATTCCACGGACACTGCTCAGCTGAAAATGAATTTCCAGATCATCTCCTACCAGCGGTCTGCCAAAAGCCACGGACAGAACAGGGATGTCACCCGCGTTGTGTCAGTGATTTTTCACAGACCCATGGGCTTCAATGGGCGTGTTCGGTCCACATCACAGAACAAGGTAGTGCGTGACGTCACGTGGTGAGCGCGGTGACGTCAGCGCAGGTCCTACTGAATGAAGATAGAAGAACCTCCATGTTATAATGGAAAATAATAAAATCTACAGAACACCGAACCCAAACCCGAACTTCAGTGAAGAAGTCCGGGTTCGGGTCTGGGTACCAACATTAAGTTTTTTTATCACGTGCGTGCGAAACGCATTAAAACGCTTTGCACTCGCACGGAAAAAACTGAACAACGCAATCTCAAACAAAGTGCGTGTGAACTCGCGCGGGTTTCCCTGAACCCACCCGCAACGCATCCGGACTGAATCTGGCACGCTCGTCTGCACGAGGCCTTTTTGAGGTTGCATGACTCCAGCCGGAGGACTGAACTCCATTACCCTGCGGAGTTCTCTGTACCAAACCTAATGAGAGATTAAAGACATTTCCATAGATGCAAAATCTATAAAGGGCGTCTTCCTGCGCCCCTCATTCCTGGGTGCACTCCTTCTGGGATCGTCCTCGGATGTCGGGGCCCTACTATATATCCTAGGACCGGGGGAGGTCCGAAGCTGAAATCAAAGCTTTACAATAAAGCAAAGGGCATCTGTGAGAGCGTAATGTTGTGCGGAGGTGGATCTGCAGAATAGATCAATAAATCTTAGGGGAAAGGTGGAAAAGAGTAATACTCTGCAGATCACCAGAAAGGCCAGTGGTGTAATACCCTGCAAAACAATAAGACTATGCCAAAAGGTGGTGGGAGTAGTGCAATGTTCTGCAAATCTGTCAGTATAATAAAACAATATTATATACAGTACAGACCAAAAGTTTGGACACACCTTCTCATTCAAAGAGTTTTCTTTATTTTCATGACTATGAAGGCATCAAAACTATGAATTAACACATGTGGAATTATATACATAACAAACAAGTGTGAAACAACTGAAAATATGTAATATTCTAGGTTCTTCAAAGTAGCCACCTTTTGCTTTGATTACTGCTTTGCACACTCTTGGCATTCTCTTGATGAGCTTCAAGAGGTAGTCCCCTGATATGTTTTTCACTTCACAGGTGTGCCCTGTCAGGTTTAATAAGTGGGATTTCTTGCCTTATAAATGGGGTTGGGACCATCAGTTGCGTTGAGGAGAAGTCAGGTGGATACACAGCTGATAGTCCTACTGAATAGACTGTTAGAATTTGTATTATGGCAAGAAAAAAGCAGCTAAGTAAAGAAAAACGAGTGGCCATCATTACTTTAAGAAATGAAGGTCAGTCAGTCAGCCGAAAAATTGGGAAAACTTTGAAAGTAAGGGCTATTTGACCATGAAGGAGAGTGATGGGGTGCTGCGCCAGATGACCTGGCCTCCACAGTCACCGGACCTGAACCCAATCGAGATGGTTTGGGGTGAGCTGGACCGCAGAGTGAAGGCAAAAGGGCCAACAAGTGCTAAACATCTCTGGGAACTCCTTCAAGACTGTTGGAAGACCATTTCAGGGGACTACCTCTTGAAGCTCATCAAGAGAATGCCAAGAGTGTGCAAAGCAGTAATCAAAGCAAAAGGTGGCTACTTTGAAGAACCTAGAATATGACATATTTTCAGTTGTTTCACACTTGTTTGTTATGTATATAATTCCACATGTGTTAATTCATAGTTTTGATGCCTTCATAGTCATGAAAATAAAGAAAACTCTTTGAATGAGAAGGTGTGTCCAAACTTTTGGTCTGTACTGTATATATTAGGTAAAAGTTGGAGAACAGCAATGTTTTGCAGCTGACTGGAATGGCTGGTGGTGTAATAATCTGCAGAATCTATCACTATGTATCTGTCAGGAGGCAGAGAGGACAGAGATATTCTGCAGATCTCATCTGTAGAAAAGTCAGTGGTGTAATAATCTGCAGAATATATCTGTATGTGCCTGTCAGAAGGTAGGACAGAGCAATGTTCTGCAGATATCTAGAGAGGTCAGTGGTGTAATAATCTGCCGAACCTATCACTATGTATCTGTCAGAAGATCGAGAAGACAGAACAGTGTTCTGCAGATCTGTAGAAAAGTCAGTGGTGTAATAATCTGCAGACTATTTCTGCATGTGTATCTCATGAGATAGAGAAGACAGGGCAATGTTCTGCAGACTAATATAATGCAATCATATGCAGGTGATAATTTTCTCATTACTATAATACTGAAAGCTGGCATCTACTATATACGGGAGACCAAACCCGTCCTGCAGAGCATGCTGGGAGCCGCTCAGCGAGGGTTCGCGGAGGGCTTGTTTGTGTACTCGGCTGCCGCTGTGTTTCCCTGTACGGCTCATTGTTAGTAAATTACTGACTTCTCTTTGTCTCATGTTTTCAGGTGTTGCAGTGTTTTTACTAAAAGTACAACTGACCATATCAGGAACAGTCCACTGTGATGGCTGATGAAAGGGTTAACCCCGTCCAGCATCTGACAACATACACACCGCTTACCCAGGCATGACAGCAGGTGGGATGTAGGTGGCATTGTTGTGGGTGATGAGGGTGCCTGCGCTCCGGGATGCCATCTGTCAGGTGCTCCGCAGTAATGTGATTCACAGGGAAATCCAAGATCCCCGGCAGCAGGGTGGAGTGTCCCAGCAGTCGCCTGCTCCTTAGTGTTACTACACAATGTCCCCAGGAGAGTCACAACAAACAGTCACCGAGCAACAACACTCCTCCATGATGTCACACTACACACAGTAGCACAGCACGTATTACATGTGTAACACAATCCAACAACTACAGGATTACAGCCAGTGATATCACACTGTACATTACTACTGTACATACACCCTGCATGTAATGCAATCCAACAACTACAGGACTACAGCCAGTGGTATCACACTGTACATTACTACTGTACATACACCCTGCATGTAATATAATCCAACAACTACAGGATTACAGCCGGTGGTATCACACTGTACATTACTACAGTACATACACCCTGCATGTAATACAATCCAACAACTACAGGACTACATCCGGTGGTATCACACTGTACATTACTACTGTACATACACCCTGCATGTAATACAATCCAACAACTACTGGACTACATCCAGTGATATCACACTGTACATTACTACTGTACATACACCCTGCATGTAATACAATCCAACAACTACTGGGCTACATCTGGTGATATCACACTGTACATCATTACTGTACATACACCCTGCATGTAATACAATCCAACAACTACTGGACTATATCCAGTGATATCACACTGTACATTACTACTGTACATACACCCTGCATGTAATACAATCCAACAACTACTGGAATACAGCCGGTGATATCACACTGTACATTACTACTGTACATACACCCTGCATGTAATACAATCCAACAACTACAGGACTACATCCGGTGGTATCACACTGTACATTACTACTGTACATACACCCTGCATGTAATACAATCCAACAACTACTGGACTACATCCAGTGATATCACACTGTACATTACTACTGTACATACACCCTGCATGTAATACAATCCAACAACTACTGGGCTACATCTGGTGATATCACACTGTACATCATTACTGTACATACACCCTGCATGTAATACAATCCAACAACTACTGGACTATATCCAGTGATATCACACTGTACATTACTACTGTACATACACCCTGCATGTAATGCAATCCAACAACTACTGGACTACATCCGGTGATATCACACTGTACATTACTACTGTACATACACCCTGCATGTAGTATAATCCAACAACTACAGGACTACATCCGGTGATATCACACTGTACATTACTACTGTACATACACCCTGCATGTAGTATAATCCAACAACTACAGGACTACATCCGGTGATATCACACTGTACATTACTACTGTACATACACCCTGCATGTAGTATAATCCAACAAGTACAGGACTACATCTGGTGATATCACACTGTACATCATTACTGTACATACACCCTGCATGTAATACAATCCAACAACTACTGGACTATATCCAGTGATATCACACTGTACATTACTACTGTACATACACCCTGCATGTAATGCAATCCAACAACTACTGGACTACATCCGGTGATATCACACTGTACATTACTACTGTACATACACCCTGCATGTAGTATAATCCAACAACTACAGGACTACATCCGGTGATATCACACTGTACATTACTACTGTACATACACCCTGCATGTAGTATAATCCAACAACTACAGGACTACATCCGGTGATATCACACTGTACATCATTACTGTACATACACCCTGCATGTAGTATAATCCAACAACTACAGGACCACAGCCGGTGATATCACACTGTACATTACTACTGTACATACACCCTGCATGTAATACAATCCAACCACTACTGGACTACATCCGGTGATATCACACTGTACATGAATACTGTACATACACCCTTCATGTAGTATAATCCAACAACTACAGGATTACAGCCAGTGATATCACACTGTACATTACTACTGTACATACACCCTGCATGTAATACAATCCAACAACTACTGGAATACATCCGGTGATATCACACTGTACATTACTACTGTACATACACCCTTCATGTAGTATAATCCAACAACTACAGGATTACAGCCAGTGATATCACACTGTACATTACTACTGTACATACACCCTGCATGTAATACAATCCAACAACTACTGGAATACATCCGGTGATATCACACTGTACATTACTACTGTACATACACCCTGCATGTAACACAATCCAACAACTACTGGACTACATCCGGTGATATCACACTGTACATGAATACTGTACATACACCCTTCATGTAGTATAATCCAACAACTACAGGACTACATCCGGTGATATCACACTGTACATTACTACTGTACATACACCCTGCATGTAATACAATCCAACAACTACTGGAATACATCCGGTGATATCACACTGTACATTACTACTGTACATACACCCTTCATGTAGTATAATCCAACAACTAATGGGCTACAACCGTTGATATCACACTGTACATTACTACTGTACATACACCCTGCATGTAGTATAATCCAACAAGTACAGGACTACATCTGGTGATATCACACTGTACATTACTACTGTACATACACCCTGCATGTAGTATAATCCAACAAGTACAGGACTACATCCGGTGATATCACACTGTACATTACTACTGTACATACTCCCTGCATGTAGTATAAACCAACAACTACTGGACTACAGCTGGTGATATCACACTGTACATTACTACTTTACTACTGTACATAGACCCTGCATGTAACACAATCCAACAACTACAGGACTACATCCGGTGATATCACACTGTACATTACTACAGTACATACACCCTGCATGTAATACAATCCAACAACTACTGGACTACATCCGGTGATATCACACTGTACATTACTACTGTACATACACCCTGCATGTAGTATAATCCAACAAGTACATGACTACATCCGGTGATATCACACTGTACATTACTACTGTACATACACCCTGCATGTAGTATAATCCAACAACTAATGGGCTACAGCTGGTGATATCACACTGTACAGCACTACTGTACATACCCCCTGCATGTAATACAATCCAACAACTACAGGACTACATCGATGGTATTACACTGTACATTACTACTGTACATACACCCTGCATGTAGTATAATCCAACAACTACAGTATTACAGCCGGTGATATCACACTGTACATCACTACTGTACATACACCCTTCATGTAACACAATCCAACAACTACAGGACTACATCCGGTGATATCACACTGTACATTACTACTGTACATACACCCTGCATGTAACACAATCCAACAACTACTGGAATACAGCCGGTGGTATCACACTGTACATTACTACAGTACATACACCCTGCATGTAATACAATCCAACAACTACTGGACTACATCCGGTGATATCACACTGTACATTACTACTGTACATACACCCTGCATGTAGTATAATCCAACAAGTACATGACTACATCCGGTGATATCACACTGTACATTACTACTGTACATACACCCTGCATGTAGTATAATCCAACAACTAATGGGCTACAGCTGGTGATATCACACTGTACAGCACTACTGTACATACCCCCTGCATGTAATACAATCCAACAACTACAGGACTACATCGATGGTATTACACTGTACATTACTACTGTACATACACCCTGCATGTAGTATAATCCAACAACTACAGTATTACAGCCGGTGATATCACACTGTACATCACTACTGTACATACACCCTTCATGTAACACAATCAAACAACTACTGGACTACATCCGGTGGTATCACACTGTACATTACTACTGTACATACACCCTTCATGTAGTATAATCCAACAACTAATGGGCTACAACCGGTGATATCACACTGTACATTACTACTGTACATACACCCTTCATGTAGTATAATCCAACAACTAATGGGCTACATCTGGTGATATCACACTGTTCAGCACTACTGTACATACACCCTTCATGTAACACAATCCAACAACTACAGGACTACATCCGGTGGTATCACACTGTACATTACTACTGTACATACACCCTGCATGTAGTATAATCCAACAACTACAGGACTACATCTGGTGATATCACACTGTACATTACTACTGTACATACACCCTGCATGTAGTATAATCCAACAACTACAGGACTACATCCGGTGGTATCACACTGTACATTACTACTGTACATACACCCTGCATGTAGTATAATCCAACAACTAATGGGCTACAACCGGTGATATCACACTGTACATTACTACTGTACATACACCCTTCATGTAGTATAATCCAACAACTAATGGGCTACATCTGGTGATATCACACTGTACAGCACTACTGTACATACACCCTTCATGTAACACAATCCAACAACTACAGGACTACATCCGGTGGTATCACACTGTACATTACTACTATACATACACCCTGCATGTAACACAATCCAACAACTACTGGAATACAGCCGGTGATATCACACTGTACATTACTACTGTACATACACCCTGCATGTAGTATAATCCAACAACTACAGGACTACATCCGGTGGTATCACACTGTACATTACTACTGTACATACACCCTGCATGTAGTATAATCCAACAACTACAGGACTACATCCGGTGGTATCACACTGTACATTACTACTATACATACACCCTGCATGTAACAACTACAGGACTGCATTAAAAGGTTTGTCCTATCTCGCCATTACCACATCAAGATGGGAGTAAGTGCCGGCCTAGGTGGTCGGACTCATGGAAACAGCCCACTATTTCTATAACTACCACTGTAGTGAGTGGAGCATGTTGAGAGTTGTAGTTTCACAGCTACTGAAGTGTTCTAGATTGCCAACCTATTTTGTAGACAGTACTAACAGTACAAATCTGTCTCCTGTGCTGTATGATTTTCACAATGTATTACTGAAGTCTGGAGACTACACAGTGTATCTCACACAGTATTGTCTAGTAAGATACGAGCGTTTGGATGCAAAGAAAAAAATGTACTCCTTTACTAGCAGCAAGCAGTGATCTTAAAAATGGGGATGAACTTACACAGAAAGTATCATCATTATACAGTGATGAAGCTTTATTTCCATGTGGACCGGCCGAGTCTGGTGATTAAAGGGTTACAGGTTAAGCTTTTGTTTGTTGTCTTTCCCAATTCATAGGAGGGAGTCTCTATCTGGAGGACAGTGTGGGGCTCAGTGTGGCCCCCTTGTGGACATGATTGTAAGTTCTTCACTGTGTCTCAGCTGCACAGGAATGCAGGGCTCTGGTTTCTTGTGCAGTGATGATGAATGGGCGTCTGATTATCTGCTGCATCCATTATAGGCATACACAGATGTAGCAGTGCTGAATGCGGCGTTCATCGTTTATGGAATATCCTATCACCTTGCATATTTGTGGTGGGATTATGAATTTTAGATACTGTTGGAGAATTTCCTGCAGTCCTATGTAACACTGAGACTGATTCACTGATAACAGCTAAAACGTGGATGTACAGATGCAGCAGAGTGGAATTGTTCATCTGTTATGTAAGGAGTTTGACCTGCAGTCCCATGTAACTCCACAAATATCACCTTATGAATCTTCTACATCTGACACGCCCAGCCACGGTAAACTAAACCCGTTATTCAGCTGACACCAACCCTTCCAGCTCTGCTATGCTTGACATACACCGCATCTGACCTCAGGGTCTGTGGACGGTGGGTGACAACCCCTGTAGGCGCTAGGACAGGCATTTAGGAGTGACACAAGATGGCGGCTCAGGGGCAGATACTTCCAGGACCTATTATGTGTTTTAGGGTTGTTACTGCTGGGTTTCCAGGTCACGGATTGTAGGAAGTATTTATAACTGATCTTATTACCTCTGATTTCAGCAGAATTCTCCTTATAAACGTCCCAAATCATCATAGCTACAAGGCTGACCCTTACCATAGGAGGAACTCCGGCCGTATGTTCCCTGATCATTAAAGGGGCACATCCAATGCAGGAAAAACACAACATTTTCTTAAATGCCAATGACACATATACAGGTGTTAGATAAAATGGAGCCCCGGCCAACAAATAGTACCGCCATATAATATCCAGATGCTATACAGTATCCAGATTATACGGCCATATAGTATTCAAATAATACTGCCATAGAGTGGCTAAATAATGCTTCCATATAGTATTCAGATAATACTGCCATACAGTGTCTAAATAATACACCCATATAGTATCCAGATAATACTGCCATACTGTGGCTTGATAATACTTCCATATAGTATTTAGATAATACTGCCATACAGTGTCCAGATAATACTACCATAAAGTAGTATGGTAATACTGCCATTCAATATCCATAAATTACTGCCATATAGTATCCAGATGCTGCTGCTATATAGTATTAAGAGAATACTGTCATGCAGTATACAGATAATACTGCCATATAGTTTCCAGATAATTCTACTATACAGTTCTCAGATATTACTGCTATGTAATATCTGTATAATGCGACATACAGTACCCAGATAATACTGCCATATAGTACTCAAACAATACTGTCATACATTGTTCAGATAATACTGTCATAGAGTATCCAGATACTACTGCCATATAGTATCTAAGTAATACTGTCATACATTGTTCAGATAATACTGCCATATAGTGCCCAGATAATACTGCCATATAGTATCTAAGTAATACTGTCATACATTGTTCAGATAATACTGCCATATAGTGCCCAGATAATACTGCCATATAGTATCTAAGTAATACTGTCATACATTGTTCAGATAATACTGCCATATAGTGCCCAGATAATACTGCCATATAGTATCTAAGTAATACTGTCATACAGTGCTCAGATAATACTACCATGTAGTATCTAGATAATACTGCCATATGGTATCCAGATAATACAACCATATAGTAACCAGATAATACTGCCATGTAGTATCCAAATAATTCTGCCATATAGTATGCAGATAATGATACCATATTGCATCCAGATAGTATCCAGGTAATGCTGTCATATCATATGCAGATACTACTGCCATATAGTACCCAGATAATACTCAAATACAGTATCCAGATAATTGTACCTTGTAGTGTCCAGATAATGCTGCCATATAGTGCCCAAATAAAACTGACATATTTTGGCCAAACAATACCCACCAAATGATTCTCCTACCTAATGCTGACTATACAGCAGAAGTAATATAGTGTATCTATAGTGTTCATGTAATACTCCCTTATAGTTTACACATAATACTGCCATATGTTTCCAAATAAGAACACCCCATACAGCACTACATAGAGTGTGTTATCCTCTGTGGTGGTGGTACTCAGACCTCATTAAAGGGGGGGGTCATCCTGTCATTTAAATGCACAATAAAGGGTTGATCACTAGTGACCCTATTAGCTCCACTCACCCCATAGACCTAACCCTTTGTGGTTACCAGGCCCCCCATCCATTGTTTATTGTGCTGAAAGCAGAGACCATTGTGAATAATTCACAGGTCTCCTATCTGTAAAGGAAGGAAAAGGGGCCAGAGTTAGCGGGAGAGTCTGCGAGGAGGGAGGAGATAGCGCTACATGGACCAGGCCCCCCCCCCCTCCTCAATGCACAGTGTATGAGAGAGAGGCGCACAGCTCTGGAGGCAGCCAGCTGAGGATCAGCTCTTCTTCTGCTGCTGGATGACTGATCCTGCCCAACTATGGCTTTAATAGTTCACCTGAAGACCGTGACGGACCTGCGGGGAAAGGGCGATCGCATTGCCAAAGTGGCATTCCGAGGTAGGCGACCTGCACTCCTGATATCCCAGCGTAATTCATCGGAAGGATGGAGCATGACTGTGTGTGTAGATGTGTGGGAGGGGGGGGGGGAAGGAAAAGTTCTCTGCAGAACTGGAGGAGGGAGAAGGTGATGGGGGAGCCCTCCTTAACCCTGGCCAGATACTGCAGGGTCCCACCTGGACCATAGACGTGTAATGATGTAGGGAGCAACCTGGAGTATAGACATCTAGTGATCTAAGGACCAACCTGAATGATAGGTGTCTAGTGATGTGAGGACCAACCTGGACCATAGATATCTAGTAATGGAAGGACCAACCCGGACTATAGACATCTAGTGATGTGAGGACCAACCTGTACTATAGGTATCTAGTAATGGAAGGACCAACCTGGACTATAGACATCTAGTGATGTGAGGGCCAACCTGTACTATAGGTATCTAGTAATGTAAGGACCAACCTGGACTATAGACAGCTAGTGATGTGAGGAGCAACATGGACCATAGTTATCTAGTGATGCGAGGAGAAACCTGGACTATAGAAATCTAGTGATGTAAGGAGGAACCTGGAGTATAGATGTCTAGTGATGTGAGGAGCAACCTGGACTATAGGTATCTAGTGATATGAGCACCAACCTGGACTATAGAAATCTAGTGATGTAAGGAGGAACCTGGAGTATAGATGTCTAGTAATGTAAGGACCAACCTGGACTATAGACAGCTAGTGATGTGAGGAGCAACATGGACCATAGTTATCTAGTGATGCAAGGAGCAACCTGGACTATAGAAATCTAGTGATGTAAGGAGGAACCTGGAGTATAGACGTCTAGTGATGTGAGGAGCAACCTGGACCATAGTTATCTAGTGATATGAGCACCAACCTGGACTATAGAAATCTAGTGATGTAAGGAGGAACCTGGAGTATAGATGTCTAGTGATGTGAGGAGCAACCTGGACTATAGGTATCTAGTAATGTAAGGACCAACCTGGACTGTAAACAGCTAGTGATGTGAGGACCAGCCTGGACCATAGAAATCTAGTGATGTGAGGACCAACCTGTACTATAGGTATCTCATAACATAAGGACCAACGTGGACTATAGACATCTAGTGATCTAAGGACTAATCTGGAGTATAGGTATCTAGTGATGTAAGGACCAACCTGGAGTATAGGTATCTAGTGATGTACAGTAAGGATCAACCTGGACTCTAGGTATCCAGTGACATAAGGACCAACTAGGACTATAGACATCTAGTCCGGTAACGACTAAACTGGACTATATATACTGTAGGTATCTAGTGATTTAAGGACCAACCAGGACTATAGATATTTGGTGTTGTGAGTAGGAACTTGGACCATAGGTATCTAGTGATGTAAGGACCAACCTGAACAATAGGTATATAATGATGTAGTGAACAACCTAAAATATAAACATCTAGTGATGTAAGGGCCATATCCAGGACGATTGGCATCCAGTGATGTAAGAACCAACCTGGACCATAGACATCAAGTGATCTGAAGACCAACCTGGGTCACGGGCATCTAGTAATGTAAAGACCAACCTTGATCACAGGCATTAAGTGATGTAAGGACTGACCTGGAGTCCTGGACCATACCATCTAGTAATGTGAGGACCATATCCTGGACCATAGATGCCTAGTAATGTAAGGACCAACCTGGACAATAGATATCTAGTAAGTAACCTGGACCTCAGGCGTGTAGTGATGTAGGGACTGCTCGGAGTGCAGCAGGGACCGCTGTATTGTAGTGTGCTCCTGCGCACTTATATAATATTACTGTAAAACATCGGCAAACCTTGTCAGGCAGGATCGGCACCGTCTTGGCCTCCTGCCCACGGGGTCACTCTGCTGCACAGCTCCCGGGGACACCTCAACTAATGCCTGCAGTATGCAGTATAGTGATGGTGTAGCAGAGTATGCAGTATAGTGATGGTGTAGCAGAGCCGAGTCTATTGGATGTAGCAGAGTGGAATGTATTAAAATGAAATGTCTTGTATCAGACCGGATTGTGTCCTGTACTGTACAGCAGGTTACCATCTGTGTGATATATAGCAGGGTGTCATGTGTAGCAGAGCTGACTGTGTCATATATAGCAGGGTGTTATATGTAGCAGAGCTGACTATGTCATATATAGCAGGGTGTTATATGTAGCAGAGCTGACTGTGTCATATATAGAAGGGAGTCATATGTAGCAGAACTGAATAAGTCAAATATAGCAGGGTGTTATATGTAGCAGAGCTGACTATGTCATATATAGCAGGGTGTTATATGTAGCATAGCTGACTGTGAAATATATAGCAGAGAGTCATGTGTAGCAGAGCTAAATGTGTCATATATAGCAGGGTGTCATATGTAGCAGAGCTGAATGTGTTATCTATAGAAGGATGTCATGTAGCAGAGCTGAATGTGTCATATACAGCATGTTTTCATCTGTAGCTCGGTTGAATAGGCCAGGTTTAGTAAGGCCGAGTCTACGGACTCATAGATTCTTCTGGACTTACCAGAGGGCAAGGGATGTTCCTCAGAACAGATGGGT
The DNA here is from genome assembly GCF_905171765.1 of Bufo bufo. Lineage (NCBI taxonomy): Eukaryota > Metazoa > Chordata > Amphibia > Anura > Bufonidae > Bufo > Bufo bufo. Next base: position 34,676,344 of record NC_053392.1, on the reverse strand, counting down.
GGTGATGTGGGGTGGACCCGTGGTGCTATGAATGTACGTACATGTCTACAGTAGATATTTTTTATACAGCCATCAGAGTCCTAGCCTGCAGAGCTGACACTCTAATATAAGGATGAGATGTAGAGGTTGACAAAGGTGTGTGTGTGGGGGGGGGGGGGGTTAGGCTGAGGCAGAACTTGAGGTCAATGGGACCCAACGCAGAATCTATAAGAGGTCCCCCTTTTACCGTGTGCTAGTTGTAATACTGGCGTCTTCCTGTGTGATTGAGGGGCTCCCTCTCTACAGTGCGGTGTATCGGGGCGGTGGCGTTCAGCACAGACAGCAGCATTGGGAATGTGATAACCATCAAGGGCCCTGGAAAAACGTTACTTACTTTATTTGCCTTGCACTGAGCTAGAGCACGTCTGTTCCTCCAGTCACACCCAAAGCTGCGTCCACAGTTCTGCAGGAAATATTGAACCCTTTCTAGTCATATGTTGCTGTTGTTACGATTTATAAACCTCACTAAAATCTTATATAATTTGTTGCGTTAATTTTCTGGATTAGCTAGACAGAAATCCTGGTGTGATGTCAGCACGGCGATGTGTCCTCTCAGCCAATCAGCTGCCTCCTCCCTCACACAGAGGCAGAGAGGCTGCAGCAGCATCCCCCTCCGTCCCTCTGGTCGGCTGGGAAAGGGGAACTCCAGGCTGTTGGATGTTTCCCATATAGACACTGTATGATGAAACGTTCCTTATAAACTGTGTGTTTCAATGTCTCATCATTTACAAGATCTCTGCTTACTGACAGTGAATGGGTGAGAACCATACATCCATATACTGTACACATAAATAGTGCCCCCATATTCTATACATATAATGTACACACAAGTAATACGTCCATATGTTGTGCTCATTAATAGCACCTCCATATATTATACATATAAATAATGTACACACAAGTAATACCCTCATATACTGTACACATAAATAGTGCCTCCATATACTATACATATAATGTACACACAAGTAATACCCTCATATGCTGTACACAAAAATAGTGCCCCCATATACTATACATATAATGTACACACAAGTAATACCCTCATATACTGTACACATAAATAGTGCCCCCATATACTATACATATAATGTACACACAAGTAATACCCTCATATACTGTACACATAAATAGTGCCCCCATATACTATACATATAATGTACACACAAGTAATACCCTCATATACTCTACACATAAATAGTGCCTCCATATACTATACATATAATGTACACACAAGTAATACCCTCATATACCCTACACATAAATAGTGCCTCCGCGGCGGGCGGTGATCGGAACTAGGTGCCCTTCTGGGTGCCCCCTTCCTCCCCATCACCTGCTGCTCTGTTGTGGCAGCGAGTGATGGTTACCATGGCAACCGGAGCCTTCACAGTCTTCTGGCTGTCCATGGTGCTGATCAGACTTCTGCTAAAGGCAGAAGTCTGATCAGGCTAAGTAAAGTGAAAATACAGTACAGTACACTATATAGTGTACTGAACTGTATTATACAGACTTCCGACCCACTGGATCTTCCAGAACCAAGTGGGTCTGGGTAAAAAAAAAAGTAAAAAAAAAAACATTTATCACTGAATAAAAATTAAAAAAATTAGATTCCCTACACATGTTTGATATCACCGCGTCTGTAACGATCTGATCTATAAAATGGTCATGTTACTTTCCCCACACAATTTCAAAAACTATGATGAAATTGAAATTTTGCCCACCTTACTTCCCCAAAAAGGTAATAAAAGTGATCAAAAAAGTTGTATGTACGCCAAAATAGTACCAATCAAACCGTCACCTCATTCCGCAAAAAAGGAGTTCTACATGAGACAATGGCCCAAAAAATACAAAAACTATGGCTCTCAGACTAAAACATAATTTTTTTGTTTCAAAAATGCTTTTTTATGTTAAAGGATTTATGGCCCTTATTCTGTAGTTTACAGAAATGCCCCATATGTGGTCGTAAACTGCTGTATGGCCACACGGCAGGGCGCAGAAGCAAAGGAATGCCATACGGTTTTTGGAAGGCAGTTTTTGCTGGACTGGTTTTTTGACACCATGTCCCATTTGAAGCCCCTCTGATGCACCCCTAGAGTAGAAACTCCAAAAAGTTACCCCATTTAAGAAACTACACCCCTCAAGGTATTCAAAACTGATTTTAAAAACTTTGTCAACCCTTTAAGTCTAAATTAACAAGAGTTAATGGCAAATGGAGATTAATTTTCAGAATTTCTATTTTTTGTTACTTTGCCTCACAAAAAGTGTAATATAGAGCAACCAAAAATCATATGTACCCTAAAATAGTACCAACAAAACTGCCACCTTATCCCGTAGTTTCTAAAATGGGGTCACTTTTTTGGAGTTTCTACTCTAGGGGTGCATCAGGGGGCTTCAAATGGGACATGGTGTCTAAAAACCAATCCAGCAAAATCTGCCTTCCAGAAACCATATGGTGTTCCTTTCCTTCTGCACCCTGCCGTGTGCCCGTACAGCAGTTGACGGCCACATATGGGGTGTTTCTGTAAACAACAGAATCAGGGCCATAAATATTGAGTTTTGTTTGGCTGTTAACCCTTGCTTTGCAACTGTAAAAAAAAAATATTCAGATGGAAAATCTGCCAAAAAAGTGAAATTCTGAAATTTCATCTCTATGTTCCATTAATTCTTGTGGAACATTTAAAGGTTTAACAAAGTTTGTAAAATCAGTTTTGAAAAACTTGAGGGGTGTAGTTTCTAAAATGGGGTCACTTTTTTGGAGTTTCTACTCTAGGGGTGCATCAGGGGGGCTTCAAATGGGACATGGTGTAAAAAAAAACAGTCCAGCAAAATCTACCCTACAGAAACCGTATGGCATTCCTTTCCTTCTGCGCCCTGCCGTGTGCCCGTACAGCTGTTTACGATAACATATGGGGTGTTTCTGTAAACTACAGAATCAGGGCCATAGATATTGAGTTTTAATTGGCTATTAACCCTTGCTTTGTAACTGGAAAAAATGGATTCAAATGGAAAATCTGCCAAAAAAGTGAAATTTTGAAATGTTCTCTCTATTTTCCATTAATTCTTGTGGAACACCTAAAGGGTTAACAAAGTTTGTATTGATTACCTTGAGGGGTGTAGTTTGTAAAATGGGGTCATTTTTGGGTGGTTTCTATTATGTAAGTCTCACAAAGTGACTTCCGACCTGAACTGGTCCTGAAATGTGGGTTTTAGAAATTTTCGGAAAAATTTCAAGATTTGCTTCTAAACTTCTAAGCCTTATAACGTCCCCAAAAAATAAAATGGCATTCCCAAAATGATCCAAGCATGAAGTAGACATATGGGGAATGTAAAATAATAACTATTTTTGTAGGTATTACTGTATATTATAGAAGTAGAGAAATTGAAACTTGGAAATTTGCACATTTTTCCCAATTTTTGGTAAATTTGGTATTTTTTTTAAAATAAAAATGAATTTTTTTTTACTCCATTTTACCAGTGTCATGAAGTACAACATGTGACGAAAAAACTGTCTCAGAATGGCCTGGATAAGTAAAAGCGTTTTAGAGTTATTCACACATAAAGTGAAATTGGTCAGATTTGCAAAAAATTGCCTGGTCCTTAAAAGGGGTTGTTCGAGTTATTTTTTTGTTCTTTCTATGTTCCTAACTAGGCAAATAAAACAACTTTACAATTAATTCACTTTATCTGCAGTGCCTGGTTTATCAGATTTGACTGAGGGTCACATGACCTGTGATGTCAGCTTCTCTCCCTGCTCTGATAAAGTTTGTTTACAAGCCTGTAAACAGATGTCACTATGCTGGCCACGCCCCCTTCACTGCCGGGCTGTCTGCTCTCTCCTGGGATTCTTAACCCCTTCAGCTGCACAGACTGGGTAGCTGCAGGCAGTGACAATTCTGAGCACAGGAGCTGACAGACTAGAGAGAGCATTGCACAAGAAGGTAGGGGGAAGATCCTATGTGTATTAGCAGTGTCATTATACAGGTGGGACTTGTAGTTCTACACTTACAAGTTGCTGTTGATTCTCCCAGCACTCAGGGCAGCTCTTGTATCCACTCCCTTAGCAGTGTCATTATACAGCTGGGACTTGTAGTCCTACACATACAACATGCTGCTGAGTCTCCCAGCAGGCAGACATGTCACTCAGGGCAGCACTTGTATTCACTCCCTTAGCAGTGTCATTATACAGCTTGGACTTGTAGTCCTACACATACAACATGCTGCAGAGTCTCCCAGCAGGCAGACATGTCACTCAGGGCAGCTCTTGTATCCGCTTCCTTAGTAGTGTCATTATACAGCTGGGACTTGTAGTCCTACACATACAACATGCTGCTGATTCTCCCAGCAGGCAGACATGTCACTCAGGGCAGCTCTTGTATCCGCTCCCTTAGCAGTGTCATTATACAGCTGGGACTTGTAGTCCTACACATACAACATGCTGCAGAGTCTCCCAGCAGGCGGACATGTCACTCAGGGCAGCTCTTGTATCCACTCCCTGAGCAGAGCAGGGGGAGGGGCAGAGATTGTTTTTATTGCATGTAAACAAAGGGCCAGAAAAGAACCAGGGAAATGAGGAAATATATATATTTTTTGTTGCATAAAACTTGCTTAGCTTAGTTATATATTGCTGCCCATCAGATTTTCAGTGCTATATTTTTTTTTACCATAACTCGGACAACCCCTTTAAGGTGAAATATGGCCATGTCCTTAAGGGGTTAAAAATCATACAATGTGCTTTCCTGAATTTTTTTTTTTTATTATTCTTTGTCTGAGTGGGAATGCACCTACAATGTGAATTTCAGACCCCTCCATGATTTTGATTTCTAAGTGGGAGAACTTGCAAAATCTCAGCGTGTTCAAATACTTCTGTTCCTCACTGTATCTCAAGCATGAACATTATATCCCACAGAGGTCTGAGCATTCTGCAGCCAATATAACGTGCATGGATGAAGCTGCTCGGCAGCTGATGATGTTGTAGGCTGGCAGCATGCCATCCAGATTATCCGGCTGAACGCACAGATAATGTACAGTAGCATTAGCTGAGAATAACGGAAGATCATTTGGGGATTGAAATGTCTGCCGAGGATTCAACGGATATCAAAGAACATCAGCCGGTCCCGTTGTCTCTGTTCCCACACATTGCTCCTCCACAAAGAGCTCAGATATTTGCCCAGTCTTCTTGCCACACTTCAATATCCTTTCATAGGAGAAATATTTCACCAAGAGGTTAACATTTTTTGTCTTTTCTTGAGAACATGGAGCCACCTTCATCATAACTCACCTAACATGGAAGTTGCTCTAGGTGGAATAAGCTTCCAAAAAAATTTGACCAAAATCTTTATCCATCCTTACAAGCTCAGGTTATGAGCTTTTGTCCGGCATCCACCCAATCATCTTGCTGTATCCCATCTTGGTCTGGTTCTTCTGCCTTGACTTTGTCTTGGTGAGTTTTGGCTTTTGTTGAGCAGCTTCTTCATCTTGTCCATTGGGCTCAGCTCGGCTCTTTTCAGTGCAGAAGTTAGCTAACCACTGGATTTCTACTTGGGAATGCACCATATTCCCATGACTGAGCAAAATCTCTATATGACAACAAGACTAGATGTAACTTGAAGATCCTGGGCCCCAATGCAATTTCTGTAAAAGGGTGCCCACCTACCATGTGTGTTGTCTTCTTATATGGCAGAGAAATGATCAGGCCTTAGGTCCCAAGTGTTATTGCTTCTTCTGCACCCACTATGGCTAAGCCCCTTCTAGAAACCTATAAATATCATGGGTCGTGAAAGTGTCACCTCCTCTGTGGTGGGCCCAAATAAAGCTTTTGCCCTGGAATCCAGAAATGTCAAACTACATCTCTATTCTAGTGGCCAGGGATGGGAAGAGTTTAGACTTGAACCTTGAAGCCTACAGTCTCACTACAAGGGTCTGGCCCCATGACTCTTGGCTTCGTCCTTAGGATCCACATTATGGACTGAGCTTCAGATTCATACATGAAAAAGTCCAACATCTTGAAGATCCCAGTTGGTGGATTTTGTTGGTTATTGACCATGGGATGCTCTTAGGCTAGCCAGCTGCGGACAAGCTCATTCCAATGTAGATGAGACACTTGTATCTATGGAGCCATCTCACCAACGTCTTTGGTCTTCAAAGGGTGCTGTTTAGTTTGTGACCAGTTCTCCTAACAGTTGGTTGTCCATGTGGACACCAACATATGTCCAGTATGCTCACTATACTATGGTGGCCTCTCAGACCTGTCCTTGATCTGTTTCACATGAAGTCCCATATTTCAATTTCATGAACCTGACCTTTAATTAAAATGGTTGTCCAGGATTCAAAAAATAATGGCTGCTTTCTTCCAAAAACAGGTTGTGTATGGTACTGCAGTTCAGCCCGTTCACCTCTGTGAAGCTCACCCACAATACCAGGCAGGACCCAGGTGTGACGCTGTTTCTAGAAGAATCAGTCATTATAATATTCCAGCGACCCCTGAATGCCATGAACTGATTGCCTAGGACAAGGGCAATGACTGGAGGTCCCCAGCTGGGTACGAGCTGCCAGGTCTGCCCCACATTCTCCATCGTTACATCTTCCTGCGTCCAGTTCATTCACTTTAAGTACTTGATGGTTTCGGCAATATAATCCTTGTTTCTCTCTGAGTGTAATCAATAAATGGAGGTGATGGAGAGGCCGGCGCTTAGGGAGCAATTTACTCAATCACAATCGACAGGAGGGTGATGGATGAGCGGAGGACACAATGTAGCGCAATAATGACATGTCAGCCCTGCTTCATCTCTATAAATCCTATGGTATCTGGGCTGCGCAATGCCTGGAGTCTGAGCATGGTATAGTCCAGCTCTGCAACACGCACCGCCGGGTGTAAAAAATGCAGAAAGTGGTCTATATAACCGCGAACTGGACAGCCATAACCTCTGGCTCTCAGCTGCTTTATCAGAGATGCCATCTAAGCTGTCCCTATGTTGGCACTATGATAGCTTTATGTGCCTATAAGGATGGGTAGTTTCATATGGACACTAGGGCATTATTATAGCCACATTATGATTGGTACTTTTTTATTGGCACTTTGGTACTGTTATTTAGACACTATGGTATTATTATGGCAGCACTATAACTTGTACTTTTGTATTGGCACTGTGATGGGTACTGTTATGTAGACACTATAGTATTATTATGGCCACATTATGACTGGTACTTTTTTATTGGCACTTTGGTACTGTTATGTAAACGCTGATTGGTAGTTTTGTAGTGGCACTATGATGGGTACTGTTATGTAGACACTGACTGGTACTTTTGTATTTGCACTGTGATAGGTACTGTTGTGTATACACTATGGTATTACTATGGCCACATTATGACTGGTATTGTTGTATTGGCACTTTGACTGGTACTATTATATAAATGTTGACTGGTATTTTTATAGTAGAACTATGATGGGTACTGTTGTGTAAACACTGACTGGTACTTTTGTTACTTTTTTAGTGGCACTGTGATGGGTACTGTTATGTAGACACTGACTGGTATTTTTGTATTTGCACAGCGGTGGGTACTGTTATTTAGACACTATGGTACTATAGCCACTATATGGATATTATGACACTATAACAGTCACTATAGGCTGGTAGGTATGGCTATGGCTGGTAGGTATGTAGACGCTATAACAGGTGGTGTTATATGGTCACTGTGAACAGTACTGTTGTGGGCACTATGGTGGTTAACTGGGCATTATATTAATACCATGACTGGTACAGTACATTTGTAGACACTATGACAGGTACTATTCTATGGATTCTATGGCAGTTGAGCACTGTATGAATACTATGAGTGGTAGCTATATCGGCAGTATGACTGATACTATTATATAGATACTATGGGGGGTCATTTATTAAGACTAGCGTTTAAGACACCGGTCTTAATAACCCCAATATCTGGCGGTGGATCCGCCGGCCTCTTCATAACTTTGGCGGATCCTGCGCCAGTTCTAAATGTAAGACCGCTTCTGAGCTGTGTAACATTTAGACCATTTTCTACACCTAAAACAGGTATAGAAAATGTTAAATGAGACGGGCCTGCCGACCCTTCCCTGCCTATGCTATGCCTACTGGCACTGCGGGCAGATCTCTTGTATACAGTCCAGTCCTCCTGGCACTGCGGGCAGATCTCTTATATACAGTCCAGTCCTCTTGGCACTGCGGGCAGATCTCTTGTATACAGTCCAGTCCTACTGGCACTGCGGGCAGATCTCTTGTATACAGTCCAGTCCTCCTGGCACTGCGGGCAGATCTCTTATATACAGTCCAGTCCTCCTGGCACTGCGGGCAGATCTCTTATATACAGTCCAGTCCTCCTGGCACTGCGGGCAGATCTCTTGTATACAGTCCAGTCCTCCTGGCACTGCGGGCAGATCTCTTGTATACAGTCCAGTCCTCCTGGCACTGCGGGCAGATCTCTTATATACAGTCCAGTCCTCCTGGCACTGCGGGCAGATCTCTTGTATACAGTCCAGTCCTCCTGGCACTGCGGGCAGATCTCTTGTATACAGTCCAGTCCTCCTGGCACTGCGGGCAGATCTCTTATATACAGTCCAGTCCTCCTGGCACTGCGGGCAGATCTCTTGTATACAGTCCAGTCCTCCTGGCACTGCGGGAAGGTCTCTTGTATACAGTCCAGTCCTCCTGGCACTGCGGGCAGATCTCTTGTATACAGTCCAGTCCTCCTGGCACTGCGGGCAGATCTCTTGTATACAGTCCAGTCCTCCTGGCACTGCGGGCAGATCTCTTGTATACAGTCCAGTCCTCCTGGCACTGCGGGCAGATCTCTTATATACAGTCCAGTCCTCCTGGCACTGCGGGCAGATCTCTTGTATACAGTCCAGTCCTCCTGGCACTGCGGGCAGATCTCTTGTATACAGTCCAGTCCTCCTGGCACTGCGGGCAGATCTCTTATATACAGTCCAGTCCTCCTGGCACTGCGGGCAGATCTCTTGTATACAGTCCAGTCCTCCTGGCACTGCGGGAAGGTCTCTTGTATACAGTCCAGTCCTCCTGGCACTGCGGGCAGATCTCTTGTATACAGTCCAGTCCTCCTGGCACTGCGGGCAGATCTCTTGTATACAGTCCAGTCCTCCTGGCACTGCGGGCAGATCTCTTGTATACAGTCCAGTCCTCCTGGCACTGCGGGCAGATCTCTTGTATACAGTCCAGTCCTCCTGGCACTGCGGGCAGATCTCTTGTATACAGTCCAGTCCTCCTGGCACTGCGGACAGGTCTTTTATAGACAGTCCAGTCCTCCTGGCACTGCGGACAGGTCTTTTATAGACAGTCCAGTCCTCCTGGCACTGCGGGCAGATCTCTTATATACAGTCCAGTCCTCCTGGCACTGCGGGCAGATCTCTTATATACAGTCCAGTCCTCCTGGCACTGCGGGCAGATCTCTTGTATACAGTCCAGTCCTCCTGGCACTGCGGGCAGATCTCTTGTATACAGTCCAGTCCTCCTGGCACTGCGGGCAGATATCTTATATACAGTCCAGTCCTCCTGGCACTGCGGGCAGATTTCTTATATACAGTACAATCCTCCTGGCACGGCGGGCAGATCTCTTGTATACAGTCCAGTCCTCCTGGCACTGCGGGCAGATCTCTTGTATACAGTCCAGTCCTCCTGGCACTGCGGACAGGTCTTTTATAGACAGTCCAGTCCTCCTGGCACTGCGGACAGGTCTTTTATAGACAGTCCAGTCCTCCTGGCACTGCGGGCAGATCTCTTGTATACAGTCCAGTCCTCCTGGCACTGCGGGCAGATCTCTTATATACAGTCCAGTCCTCCTGGCACTGCGGGCAGATCTCTTATATACAGTCCAGTCCTCCTGGCACTGCGGGCAGATCTCTTGTATACAGTCCAGTCCTCCTGGCACTGCGGACAGATCTCTTGTATACAGTCCAGTCCTCCTGGCACTGCGGGCAGATATCTTATATACAGTCCAGTCCTCCTGGCACTGCGGGCAGATCTCTTATATACAGTCCAGTCCTCCTGGCACTGCGGGCAGGTCTCTTGTATACAGTCCAGTCCTCCTGGCACTGCGGGCAGATCTCTTGTATACAGTCCAGTCCTCCTGGCACTGCGGACAGATCTCTTGTATACAGTCCAGTCCTCCTGGCACTGCGGGCAGATCTCTTGTATACAGTCCAGTCCTCTTGGCACTGCGGGCAGATCTCTTATATACAGTCCAGTCCTCTTGGCACTGCAGGCAGGTCTCTTGTATACAGGTATTATGGTAATTTTGAAGTTCTCCATGTACTTTATTCCGGTCACATGTATTACGGCCGCTCATGCATTATACATATATTACCGCCACTTGCACAGCACAGAAGTGCTGATACGATGCTTTTTTGTTAATGGATTCACCCTGCTTCCATTACCGCCTTGTACAGACATGTGGAGGTTCCTTAAGGGAAGGTTAATAAAAGGATTTCCTCGGGGATCGCCGTGTAGACAATTAGCGCTCGCTGCGGAGACTCTCATGTCTGAGCGGCACCTTGATACTGAGCCCTGATTCATTATTCATGAGTCATGTGGAGGAGGCGGAGGGTTAAATAATGGCACAACGGTAAATAAACCGCCATGGACAGCCATGTTTTATTAACAGCCATGTTATTACAAGGAAAGACAGGGCTGCGTACAGTGTACGGGGGTCATAGGTCACCGCAAAGGATGGACCTGGAAGAACCAAGAATTCAGCTGGTTCATTATTTTATGTTATTTCGTTACATTACTTTATCTTCTATTGTTATGTTGTTATATATTCTACTATATTATACTGTATTATTGGCTTCCAGATGTTTATGTTACGCTCTGGACCATTATTCTGTACTGTATTACGTTTCCTGCGTTGTTATGATATATTATGTTATATGATCTTACATTTTATTACTTTATGTCGGGATTGTGGCATTTTGGCATAAAGCGATGCCTCTTAGGCCACGCCCTCTCCAGCTAAGCCACACCCTCTTGTCCAGCTAACCCACGCCCTCTTGTCCAGCTAGCTGCAGCGGTTTGTCCCAAGACAAGATGCTCCAAGTTTGTGCACTCACATTAGTAAATCTGGGCCAGTGTTCTCACTCCATAGTGTAAAGGGGTGTGTAGACTTTTACAACCCATTTTTTTTTTTTTGCTGCAATAGGTTCAACATTAATAACAAAGAAACATTGCACATAAACTTCCATAGAAAAGTCTCCTCCCGCTCTGTATATACAGCTCGTGTGCCGAGCTACAGCAGGTCTGACGGACAGATATTAGATAGACAGATAGATAGATGATAGATAGATAGATATGACATATTACGGTACTTTCACATTTGCGGCAGAGTGATCAGGCACTCGGCATGCAAACGGACAGCATTTGTAGACGGATCCGGATGCAGAACCGTCTCACAAATTCATTGCAAGAACGGATCCATCTGTCCGTTTGTCATACGGACAAACGGATCAGTTTCTATTTTATTTATTTTTTTACGTTTTTAAAGGATGGATCCGGCATTGCGGTATTTTGAATGCCGGATCCGGCACTAATACTATGGGAAAAAAAAGCCGGATCCACTGTTCAGACAAGTGTTCAGTTTTTTTTGGGCCGGAGAGAAAACTGTAGCATGCTGCGGTATTTTCTCCGTCCCAAAACGTCAAAAAGACTGAACTGAAGACATCCTGATGCATCCTGAACGGATTGCTCTCCATTCAGAATGCCTGGGGATAATCCTGATCAGTTATTTTCCGGGATAGAGCCCCTAGGAAGGAACTCAGTGCCTGAAAAGAAAAACGCTAGTAGCCTTAGGCCTCATGCAGACGACCGTTGTTGTGTTCTGTTCCGCAAAATGGGGTTCCGTTGTTCCGTGATCCGTTTTTGTTTCCGTGTGTCTTCCTTGCCATGCAAATGATAGGGAAAAAACGAACGCGCGGACAATCTTGTGTGCCTCCGCGTTTTTTCACGGTCCCATTGACTTGAATGGGTCCGCAAACCGTTTTCCGTGAAAAAAATAGGACAGGTTATATTTTTTGGACGGACTGAAGCCACGGATCACGGACGCGGATAGCAAACGGTGCATTAGCCGAGTTTTCAACTGACCCATTGAAAGTCAATGGGTCCGCAGAAAATCACGAAAAACGGAACAACAGACACGGAATAAAACAACGGTCTTGTGCATGAGGCCTCAGGGAGATGATAGATAGATAGATAGATAGATAGATAGATAGATAGATAGATAGATAGATAGATAATAGATAGATATGAGAGAGAGATACATTAGATAGATAGATAATAGATAGATAATAGATAGATAGATAATAGATAGATAATAGATAGATAGATAGATAGATAGATAGATAATAGATAGATAGATAGATAGATAGATAGAACATATTAGATAGATATATAGATAGATATGACATTTTAAATAGATAGATACAGAATGTTAGAATTTTTTTCAAATTTATTAAAAAGGAAAAATTAAAATTCAGCATGTAACTAAGTATTCAGCCCCTTTACTATGACACTTGACATTTAGCTCTGGGGCCTCCCATTTTTCTGGATCATCTATGAGATGTTCTATACCTTGATTGGAGTCACCTGTGGTAAATTCAGCTGATTAGACACGATTTGGAAAGACACGGCCCTGTCTGTATAAGATCTCACAGCTAACAATGTATATCAGAGTAAAAACCAAGCTATGAGGAGGAGAGAACTGCCTGTAGAGCTCAGAGACAGGATTGTGTGGAGGGACTGATATGAAGAACAAGACAAAAAGATTTGGCTGCACTGAAAGTTCCCACAAGCACACTGGCCTCCATAATTCTTATATGAAAGATGTTGGGAACAACATTGGGAACAACTAGAGCTGGCCGCCCCACCAATCTAAGGCTACTTTCTCATTAGCGTTAGCAGGGTCCGGATCCGTACTAACACCAGCCCATGTGTGCCGCCAGAAGCCCACTCTGGTCCCATTCACTATAATGGGGACGGGCCGGAGGTCCGCCCGCAGCATGGCAAACATCCCGAGAGGCGGCTGGACAAAAACTGTGCAGCATGCCACCAATCTGGTCTGATGAAACAAAGATTTAACTTTTCAGTCTCCTTTCTAAGCATCATGTCTGGAGGAGACCAGGCCCCGCTCATCACCTGCCCTATACCATTCCTACAGTGAAGCATGGTGGTGGCAGCATCCTGCTGGGGGGGACAGGGAAACAGGACAGGATTGAGGGAAAGCTGAATGGAGCAAAGTACAGAGATATTCTTAATGAGAACCTAATCCAGAGCTCTGGACCTCAGACTGGGCTATAGGTTCACCTTCAAAGAAGACAATGACCCCAAGTACACAGCCAAGACAACATAGGAGCGGCTTAGGGACAACTCTGTGAATGTCCTTCAGTGGCCCAGAGTCCTGACTCAAACATCTCTGGAGAGACCTGAAAATGGCTGTCCACCGACAGTCCCCATCCAACCCCAGAGCTTTATAGGATTTGCAGAGAAGAACGGCAGAAAATCCCCAAATCCAGGTGTAAAACCTTCCAAGAAGGTTGGAATCGGTGCCTAAGGAGCTTCAACTAAGGGTGTGAAGACGTATGTCCTGAGTAAAGGGTGTGAAGACGTATGTCCTGAGTAAAGGGTGTGAAGACGTACAGTACAGACCAAAAGTTTGGACACACCTTCTCATTCAAAGAGTTTTCTTTATTTTCATGACTATGAAGGCATCAAAACTATGAATTAACACATGTGGAATTATATACATAACAAACAAGTGTGAAACAACTGAAAATATGTCATATTCTAGGTTCTTCAAAGTAGCCACCTTTTGCTTTGATTACTGCTTTGCACACTCTTGGCATTCTCTTGATGAGCTTCAAGAGGTAGTCCCCTGAAATGGTCTTCCAACAGTCTTGAAGGAGTTCCCAGAGATGCTTAGCACTTGTTGGCCCTTTTGCCTTCACTCTGCGGTCCAGCTCACCCCAAACCATCTCGATTGGGTTCAGGTCCGGTGACTGTGGAGGCCAGGTCATCTGGCGCAGCACCCCATCACTCTCCTTCATGGTTAAATAGTCCGTACTTTCCCAATTTTCCCAATTTTTCGGCTGACTGACTGACCTTCATTTCTTAAAGTAATGATGGCCACTCGTTTTTCTTTACTTAGCTGCTTTTTTCTTGCCATAATACAAATTCTAACAGTCTATTCAGTAGGACTGTCAGCTGTGTATCCACCTGACTTCTCCTCAACGCCACTGATGGTCCCAACCCCATTTATAAGGCAAGAAATCCCACTTATTAAACCTGACAGGGCACACCTGTGAAGTGAAAACCATTTCAGGGGACTACCTCTTGAAGCTCATCAAGAGAATGCCAAGAGTGTGACAAGCAGTAATCAAAGCAAAAGGTGGCTACTTTGAAGAACCTAGAATATGACATATTTTCAGTTGTTTCACACTTGTTTGTTATGTATATAATTCCACATGTGTTAATTCATAGTTTTGATGCCTTCAGTGTGAATCTACAATTTTCATAGTCATGAAAATAAAGAAAACTCTTTGAATGAGAAGGTGTGTCCAAACTTTTGGTCTGTACTGTATGTCCTGAGTAAAGGGTGTGAAGACGTATGTCAATACGAGATTTAAGTTTTTCCTTTTCAATACATTACTAAAGGTTTCTAACATTCTGTTCTCTCCTTCTCATTATGGGGGAAACTGATAGCACAAGGATCTCCATAACAAAATGTAAGGAAAGGGAAAGGGTCTGAAGTCTTTCCAAATTCATTGTAGATATGAGAGAGAGATACAAACAGTGGGATGCGAAAGTTTGGGCAGCCTTGTTAATTGTCATGATTTTCCTGTATAAATCGTTGGTTGTTACGATAAAAAATGTCAGTTAAATATATCATATAGGAGACACACACAGTGATATTTGAGAAGTGAAATGAAGTTTATTGGATTTACAGAAAGTGGGCTATAATTGTTTAAACTAAATTAGGCAGGTGCATAAATTTGGGCACTGTTGTCATTTTATTGATTCCAAAACCTTTAGAACTAATTATTGGAACTCAAATTGGCTTGGTAAGCTCAGTGACCCCTGACCTACATACACAGGTGAATCCAATTATGAGAACGAGTATTTAAGGGGGTCAATTGTAAGTTTCCCTCCTCTTTTAATTTTCTCTGAAGAGTAACAACATGGGGGTCTCAAAACAACTCTGAAATGACCTGAAGACACAGATTGTTCACCATCATGGTTTAGGGGAAGGATACAGAAAGCTGTCTCAGAGATTTCAGCTTCTGTTTCCACAGTTAGGAACATATTGAGGAGATGGAAGACCACGGGCTCAGTTCAAGTTAAGGCTCGAAGTGGCAGACCAAGAAAAATCTCGGATAGACAGAAGCGACGAATGGTGCGAACAGTCAGAGTCAACCCACAGACCAGCACCAAAGACCTACAACATCATCTTGCTGCAGATGGAGTCACTGTGCATCGTTCAACCATTCGGCGCACTTTACACAAGGAGATGCTGTATGCGAGAGTGATGCAGAGGAAGCCTTTTCTCCGCTTGAGGTGGGCTAAAGCAGATTTGGACAAGCCAGCTTCATTTTGGAATAAGGTGCTGTGGACTGATGAAACTAAAATTGAGTTATTTGGCGATAACAAGGGGCGTTATGCATGGAGGAAAAAGAGCACAGCATTCCAAGAAAAACACCTGCTACCTACAGTAAAATATGGTGGTGGTTCCGTCATGCTGTGGGGCTGTGTGGCCAGTGCAGGGACTGGGAATCTTGTCAAAGTTGATGGTCGCATGGATTCCACTCAGTATCAGCAGATTCTGAAGACCAATGTCCAGGAATCAGTGACAAAGCTGAAGCTGCGCCGGGGCTGGATCTTTCAACAAGACAACGACCCTAAACACTGCTCAAAATCCACTAAGGCATTTATGCAACGTTCAGGAATGGCCATCTCAGTCCCCAGACCTGAATATAATTGAAAATCTGTGGTGTGACCTAAAGAGAGCTGTCCATGCTCGGAAGCTATCAAACCTGAATGAACTAAAGATGTTTTGTAAAGAGGAAAGGTCCAAAATACCTTCAACCAGAATCCAGACTCTTATTGGAACCTACAGGAAGCGTTTAGAGGCTGTAATTTCTGCAAAAGGAGGATCTACTAAATATTGATTTCATTTCTTTTTTGTGGTGCCCAAATTTATGCACCTGCCTAATTTTGTTTAAACAATTATAGCACACTTTCTGTAAATCCAATAAACTTCATTTCACTTCTCAGATATCACTGTGTGTGTCTCCTATATGATATATTTATCGTAACAACCAACGATTTATACAGGAAAATTATGACGATTAACAAGGTTGCCCAAACTTTCGCATCCCACTGTAGATATTAGATAGATAGATATGAGAGAGAGAGAGATAGATAGATATGAGATAGATAGATAGATAGATAGATAGATAGATATGAGATAGATAGATAGATAGAAATGAGATATAGATAGATAGATAGATAGATATATAGATAATAGATAGATAGATAGATAGATAATAGATAATAGATAGATAGATAGATAGATAGATAGATAGATAGATATGAGATATATAGATAGATATGAGAGAGAGACAGGGTGGATAAAAATCTATTTTTTTAAAAAAATCAAAAAAATCTGATTTTTTTTATTTAAATCGGATTTTTTTTATTTAAATCAGATTTTTTTTTATATAAAATGCTTTTTGAGGAAAATATATTACCATCCAAAGGTTATTCCATCATGAAATAAAGATTAGTTTTTTAATTATGTAGAATAAGGCTGTGCGTGGACTCCCATATTGTTGAATGGATTAGGCAGTGGCTGAGGGACAGGCAACAGAGGGTTGTAGTCAATGGAGTATATTCAGACCAAGGTCTTGTTACCAGTGGGGTACCTCAGGGATCTGTTCTGGGACCCATATTGTTTAATATCTTTATCAGCAAAATTGCAGAAGGCCTCGATGGTAAGGTGTGTCTTTTTGCTGATGACACAAAGATATGTAACAGGGTTGATGTTCCTAGAGGAATACACCAAATGGAAAAGGACTTAGGAAAACTAGAGGAATGGTCAAAAATCTGGCAACTAAAATGTAATGTTGATAAGTGCAAGATAATGCACCTGGGGCGTAAAAACCCAAGAGCAGAATATAAAATCAGTGATACAGTCCTAACCTCAGTATCTGAGGAAAGGGATTTAGGGATCATTATTTCAGAAGACTTAAAGGTAGGCAGACAATGTCACAGAGCAGCAGGAAATGCTAGCAGAATGCTTGGGTGTATAGCTAGAGGAATTACCAGTAGAAAGAGGATGGTGCTCATGCCGCTCTACAGAGCACTAGTGAGACCTCATTTGGAGTATTGTGCTCAGTACTGGAGGCCATATCTCCAGAAGGATATAGATACTCTAGAGAGAGTTCAGAGAAGAGCTACTAAACTGGTACATGGATTGCAGGATAAAACTTACCTGGAAAGATTAAAGGACCTTAACATGTATAGCTTGGAAGAAAGACGAGACAGAGAGGATATGATAGAAACTGCTAAATACATAAAGGGAATCAACAAGGTAAAAGAGAAGAGAATATTTAAAAGAAGAAAAACTGCTACAAGAGGACATAGTATTAAATTAGAGGGGCAAAGGTTTAAAAGTAATATCAGGAAGTATTACTTTACTGAGAGAGTAGTGGATGCATGGAATAGCCTTCCTGCAGAAGTGGTAGCTGCAAATACAGTGAAGGAGTTTAAAGAGGACCTTTCACTAGAATAAAACATCTAAACTGACTATACAGACATGTAGAGCGGCGCCCAGGGATCTCCTTGCACTTACTGTTATCCCCGGGCGCCGCTCCGTTCTCCGGTTATAGCCTCCGGTATCTTCATAGTTAGGCTCCACCCAGTGGAACCTGCCGGCGTCTCCTTCTCCCATATTGTAGCGCTGGCCAATCGCTGTATAGTTAGTTTAGATGTTTTATTCTAGTGAAAGGTCCTCTTTAAGCATGCATGGGATAGGCATAAGGCCATCCTTCATATAAGATAGGGCCAGGGGCTATCCATAGTACTCAGTATATTGGGCAGACTAGATGGGCCAAATGGTTCTTATCTGCCGACACATTCTATGTTTCTATATGTGTAATTTTTTTGGTAAATAAATTCCATTAGTCCATTCACAATGTCATGCTCTTCCAGAGGTTTTTGTAAGATTATTGGGCAGTTTCTCTGCCTACAAGATATTATCACAGATGCTTGGTTTACTTTTGCAGTTCTCAAAACTGAATTTGACTCAGCAGAGATCACATGCCTCTTCTTCACAGCAAAAATGTTATAACATGAACAGAGTTGAGAAAAATACCTTAATCCTAACTTCTACAAACCTATGAATGCAGAATCAACCTAATCAAACTAATATGAAAAGTTGTTTAAATCTTCATCTACTTGCATATTATAAGTTATACCAGCAAGAATTAGTCTTTATGTAGAAAACTATGATTTAAATCAAGCCTTACTGACTAGTGATTTAAATCAAATGCACCCTGGAGAGAGATATAGATAGATAGATAGATAGATAGATAGATAGATAGATAGATAGATAGATAGATAGATAGATAGATAGGAGATGATAGATACTGTAGAAAGCGTATTCTATATTCTGGGACTGACGGTATAGAGGACAGTTATACGATGTGACAACCCTGGAGCCACCTGTCCTCACTTTTATAAGTCCCTGCAGACCCGAGGGATCAGATATTTCTACCATATTAAATTATTAATCCAGAAAACGGCACAGGAGAAACTAGAGGAGCAGGATTAGATGGCAGCCAGTGTAAGGGACACTAGGGGTAGGCTCAGTGACAGGGGAAGGGGTGGCTGGAGGGTGTTGGCACATAGCTGCCTCCTAACATCCACTAATGGCCGCCCTGTCAATAGACGCTGTCACCATTTTCATTCTTTCTTCTCCCTACTGCTCTGCTTGCATGTCAGTCTCTACTGTAGTTTTGGAATTTTATTCATGAACCTCGACACTCTTGATAAATATGAGGTTCAGTCAGAAAAGTGCTGCATTGCATGTAGTAATATATATAAATATAATCCCTGTGGTTGTAGCTCTGATGCTTCGTGGTCTGGAGACTATGGAGGCTCCGTGATAAGATCTTCAAGCAGCTGTTGAAAGCCGTGACTTGTACATAACAAAGGGCCGTGGGATGTGAAGTCTTATCGGAGCCGGGCACTCCACGTCCTCTTCCTCACTTCCCACAATGAACTTACCCCGGTCATTAAATCCTCTCAGATCCCTGGTATAATAAGATGTCGCTTCCTGCGGCCGCACAGTGGTCCATGAGGAAGCGATGGCATGTCTGCACCAGACCTTCTGACCTCTGCAGGCTGGTGCAACCACAAGAAAAGGATTTAACATGTTCAATTACAGATTAAATGTTACGTATAGTAAATACCATGTTACTCAGCTCTGCTACATCATCGCCCAGGTCAATGGCACATAAAGCAGTAAGATCCTTAGCTCCCCCTAGTGGTGACTGCAGGTACAGGGAATTTTGTTATATAAATCTATGTTGGTGCAGGGGATTTGGAGCTCTGTATCAGATAAATGACCTCTGACCACTATACGTACAATATGTTTAGAAGGGAACATGATAATAAAGGGTGCACATCCAGTATGTGAGGACCACAGGTGGTCCCAAAAAGGCTGGACCTCACCCCTTGCATGACTCCTCTATTACATTGTTATTCAAATTATAACTAGGCGTTCTTGAGATCCACCCTCAGAAAATCCAATAATAGATTTTATGGGTTTTTGGCTTTAAATATATGACCTCTTCTGTATTCCATTACTATGTATTAGGTTGGAGCATTTCCGTGCTCCGATGCTCCCCTTTGCCTAGCTGCATCACACAATCTGAGATGATGAAGTACAGGCTTCACAACTCTATGGTTGTCGGAGATTTCCGCCTAGCAGTGAGCCCAGTGACGTCACCGGCATAGATAGGCGGTGTATAGCACTGCCATAAGCTCTTTTGTAGGCAGGTACTATGCAATGTAGCTCATGCTGTACGATGCAGCCAGGCAAAGGGGAGCATTGGAGCAAGGAAATGCTCTGATGCTATTCTCATATATAGTAAGGAAATACAGAAGAGGTGATATACGGGTTCAGCCCTAAACCCGGACAACCCCTTTAATAAGAGAAGTGGTCACCAAGTCTAGGATAGTGTTTGATGTAATGTCTGAGAAGAGAGTCATAAGAAGAAAGCTCCACCTCTCAGACTTCTTAGATACATGGGTTTAGGATAGTGTGTCATGTGATGTCTAAGAAAGGAGCCATAAGAAGAAAGCTCCACCTCCAAGACTTCTTACATATATGGGTCTAGGATAGTGTGTCATGTGATGTCTAAGAAGGGAGCCATAAGAAGAAAGCTCCACCTCCAAGACTTCTTACATACATGGGTCTAGGATAGTGTGTCATGTGATGTCTAAGAAAGGAGTCATAGGAAGAAAGCTCCACCTCCAAGACTTCTTAGATACATACATGGGTCTAGGATAGTGTGTCATGTGATGTCTAAGAAATGAGCCATAAGAAGAAAGCTCCACCTCCAAGACTTCTTAGATACATGGGTCTAGGATAGTGTGTCATATGATGTCTAAGAAAGGAGCCATAAGAAGAAAGCTCCACCTCCAAGACTTCTTAGATACATGCATGGGTCTAGGATAGTGTGTCATGTGATGTCTAAGAAAGGAGCCATAAGAAGAAAGCTCCACCTCAAAGACTTCTTAGATACATGGGTCTAGGATAGTGTGTCATATGATGTCTAAGAAAGGAGTCATAAGAAGAAAGCTCCACCTCCAAGACTTCTTAGATACATGCATGGGTCTAGGATAGTGTGTCATGTGATGTCTAAGAAAGGAGTCATAAGAAGAAAGCTCCACCTCCAAGACTTCTTAGATACATGCATGGGTCTAGGATAGTGTGTCATGTGATGTCTAAGAAAGGAGCCATAAGAAGAAAGCTCCACCTCAAAGACTTCTTAGATACATGGGTCTAGGATAGTGTGTCATGCAATGTCTAAGAAAGGAGCCATAAGAAGAAAGCTCCACCTCCAAGACTTCTTAGATACATGAGTCTTGGATAGTGTGTCATGCGATGTCTAAGAAAGGAGCCATAAGAAGAAAGCTCCACCTCCAAGACTTCTTAGATACATGGGTCTAGGATAGTGTGTCAGGTGATGTCTAAGAAAGGAGCCATAAGAAGAAAGCTCCACCTCCAAGACTTCTTAGATACATGGGTCTAGGATAATCTGTCATGTGATGTCTAAGAAAGGAGCCATAAGAAGACAGCTCCACATTCCAGACTTCTTGGATACATGGGTCTAGGATAATGTGTCTTGTGGTGTCTAGAGGCTAGGAAGTACTAAGGTTACATCCAGACCACAGCCAGTAAACCCCAAAATTGCTATCAGCCTTCCAAAACCACTCTGGGTGGTAGGAAGCTAAGGCTTCCGATAGGTTCTTCACCAGACCCTGCTGTCAGGCTGGATGGACTTTGCTGCTACAGGTTATATATGTGGAGATGATAATAAAACTAGTGTCAGACCCTCCAGAATGTCCAGGAAGGTAGAAAGGAAGTCAGCAAGCAGGGTCAAAACCGGGAGAGACAGACCAATTTTCCTCACTTTAGGGGAAAAATTCCGGTCGGCGGTGTATCAGTGTAAACGGCAGCATTCGCCCCATAAGACGCACTGCCATTTCCCCCCCACTTTTGGGGGGAAAAAGTGCGTCTTATAGGGCGAAAAATACGTTATATATATACATATATAGTGTACTGTCCTTTGTAGTATATAGTGGGGATTCGCTCTGGTAGGCAGGTTAGCGGACGCAGTATAGAGGCAACGGACCAGGTTTTAAATCAATCTTCAGTGTTTATCCACACTCATAACTAGAGATGGCCTTTGTGGTTCGCCCGGCGGTCGTTTCATGGTAAACTTTGCGTGTTCGCGATGCACCGAACATGCGAACATATGGAGATATTCGCGCCCGTCATATTCTTTTACATTGTGAAGAACTTTGACCCATGACACATCCATCAGGTGGTACAGGACAGCCAATTGAGACGTTTCAGCACATGGACATACCCCCTACCTTATAAATAGACCTGATCTGGCCGCCATTTTACATTCAGTGTTTTGCCAGTGTAGGGAGAGGTTGTTGTGTGGAGCAGGGACAGACTGTTAGGGACACCAAACGCTAGCTAATAGGGCCACAAAAGTCCTTTTAAGGACTAGTATAGGTGTGCTATCGATAAGTGTGATACACAGAGGGGTGAAATATACTTATAATATACTTTTATAATGAGTCAAAAACCCATAGATCTATATAGTGATCACCTGGAAGTCAGGGGCCTAGGGGCTAGGGGCTTACTAGGGCCATTTTTATATAGGGTAAGGTTCCGGACGGGGTCGCTCTTATCAGGGCGGGTGGTCTGTGGTTAGGCTATCAGGGCCAGAATAGCACCCCCCTGTAGGGAAATATCAGGGACAGTTCTTTGCCCACCCTGTCCTTCAATACCACATCATCATCTAGCCCAGGGATGGATGTTTTTTGCTTTCCCTCCTGGATTCATCGATGTGCACTGGAACCCCCCGGATTGTGGTAGGACATATGGTTTCTGATTTGGTGCCGCCGAGCACTTGTTATTGCCGACCACATCTATGCTTTTTGCCTAACTTTAATAATTTAATTTATTTTCATTTTGAGGGATATGTTTTCCATTCACACGTCCGCAAAATGGGTCCGCATCCGTGTGCAGACCCATTAATTTTCAATGGGGCCAGAATGTGCTGTCCGCATTTGCGGATCCGCACTTCCACATCCGTGCTTCCGTTTCAGCAAAAAAATAGAGCATGTCCTATTCTTGTCCGCAATTGCAGACAAGATTCGGCATTTTCTATTATAGTGCCGGCGATGTGCGGTCCACAAATTGCGGAATGCACATTGCCGGTGTCCGTGTTTTGCGGATCCGCAAAACACTTACGGACGTGTGAATGGACCCTCATAGTAACATTATTAAAGGTTACGTTTTATCTTCATGTATATTCTAATGGATTGCCTTCCGTGTACAATGTTATAATATTCTTTCTATGTTAGACAGTAGATTATAGTGCATTTGTATTGTGCAGCAGTTGTGTGCGGTTCTGCTGCGATACTGCAGGTATATAGAGGGACAAGCGTTATTGGAACAAATAATTTCTACTGGTGTGATATACCAGCCGCCCCCCCCCAAAAAAAACTGATTGAAGCGGGATGTAATATACCAATATACTTTCTTTATAGTGCATTTGGGTACTGTATAGTGCATTTGCGCATGTGCGTACGCAAAAATTATATTGCCGATATTTTGCATTGAAAAAAATAATGAATGGAGATCGCAAATTTGAATAATGCATCTGGTATGTCACTGTCCGTGTTGTGGGACTATTTGTGCACTTCTAGTAATTATTTCTTGGCTGCAAATATGAGCTGAAGGTTTTTCAGGTTCGCCTGCCATTAAAATGAATGGGACCCGCCACAAACTTGCGGTTCGCGAACTGTCCTGGCAGATGTTCGTCCATCACTGCTCATAACATAACACAACAGTCCCTTTTCAGGCTTGGTGCTTGTTTACACACAGAAAAAAACAAAATAACATTCACCTGGTATCCTGGGTGTCAGTTCACACCCGGCTGAATGCTCAGCCTCAGAAAGTCCACTTGCAGACCTCAGCGCAGAGATCTCCACAGCTCCAACACAGCGCTCCACTGTCAGAGAGGAGTCATCCACACCACCTGACAGTGCTGCCTGTGTTTTATATCCCAACCAAGACCCGGCCTGGAACGTGGGGAGTAGTCCCCCACCCATCACTTTGACTACTCCCAATAAGAGCTGTCCTGGAATAGCTTTGCAGCTAATGCTAACACAGCTGAAGTGTCAGACTGTTTAGTAGCTCTTCTCTGAACTCTCTTGAAAGTATCAATATCCTTCTGGAGATATGGTCTCCAGTACTGAGCACAATACTCCAAATGAGGTCTCACTAGTGCTCTGTAGAGCATCATGAGCACCTCCCTCCTTCTACTGGTAATGCCTCTCCCTATACACCCAAGCATTCTGCTAGCATTTCCTGCTGCTCTATGACACAGGTCTGCCTACCTTTAAGTCTTCTGAAATAATGACCCCTAAATCCCTTTCCTTAGTCTGAATATACTCCATTGACTACAACCCTCTGTAGTATATATACAGTATACTGTCCTCTGTGTAGTGTATATATACATACAGTATACTGCCCTCTGTAGTGTATATATACATACAGTATACTGCCCTCTGTAGTACATATACAGTATACTGTCCTCTGTAGTGTATATATATACAGTATACTGTCCTCTGTAGTACATATACAGTATACTGTCCTCTGTAGTGTATATATACATACAGTATACTGTCCTCTGTAGTATATATACAGTATACTGCCCTCTGTAGTGTATATATACATACAGTATACCGCCCTCTGTAGTACATATACAGTATACTGTCCTCTGTAGTATATATACAGTATACTGTCCTCTGTAGTGTATATATATATACAGTATACTGTCCTCTGTAGTACATATACAGTATACTGTCCTCTGTAGTGTATATATACATACAGTATACTTCCCTCTGTAGTGTATATATATACAGTATACTGTCCTCTGTAGTACATATACAGTATACTGTCCTCTGTAGTATATATACAGTATACTGTCCTCTGTAGTGTATATATATACAGTATACTGTCCTCTGTAGTACATATACAGTATACTGTCCTCTGTGGTGTATATATACATACAGTATACCGCCCTCTGTAGTACATGTACAGTATACTGTCCTCTGTAGTATATATACAGTATACTGCCCTCTGTAGTGTATATATACATACAGTATACTGCCCTCTGTAGTACATATACTGTATACTGTCCTCTGTAGTACATATACTGTATACTGTCCTCTGTAGTACATATACAATATACTGCCCTCTGTAGTACATATACAGTATACTGTCCTCTGTAGTGTATATATACATACAGTATACTGCCCTCTGTAGTACATATACAGTGTACTGTCCTCTGTAGTGTATATATACATACAGTATACTGCCCTCTGTAGTACATATACAGTATACTGTTCTCTGTAGTGTATATATACATACAGTATACTGTCCTCTGTAGTGTATATATACATACAGTATACTGCCCTCTGTAGTACATATACAGTGTACTGTCCTCTGTAGTGTATATATACATACAGTATACTGCCCTCTGTAGTACATATACAGTATACTGTTCTCTGTAGTGTATATATACATACAGTATACTGTCCTCTGTAGTGTATATATACATACAGTATACTGCCCTCTGTAGTACATATACAGTATACTGTCCTCTGTAGTGTATATATACATACAGTATACTGCCCTCTGTAGTGCATATACAGTATACTGTCCTCTGTAGTGTATATATACAGTATACTGTCCTCTGTAGTACATATAAAGTATACTGCCCTCTGTAGTACATATAAAGTATACTGTCCTCTGTAGTGTATATATACATACAGTATACTGCCCTCTGTAGTACATATACAGTATACTGTCCTCTATAGTGTGTATATATACATACAGTATACTGCCCTCTGTAGTACATATACAGTATACTGTCCTCTGTAGTATATATACAGTATACTGCCCTCTGTAGTACATATACAGTATACTGTCCTCTGTAGTATATATATACATACAGTATACTGCCCTCTGTAGTGTATATATACATACAGTATACTGCCCTCTGTAGTGTATATATACATACAGTATACTGCCCTCTGTAGTACATATACAGTATAATGTCCTCTGTAGTGTATATATACATACAGTATACTGCCCTCTGTAGTACATATACAGTATACTGTCCTCTGTAGTGTATATATACAGTATACTGCCCTCTGTAGTACATATACAGTATACTGTCCTCTGTAGTATATATATACAGTATACTGCCCTCTGTAGTATATATACAGTATACTGTCCTCTGTAGTGTATATATACATACAATACACTGCCCTTTGTTGTACATATACAGTATACTGTCCTCTGTAGTGTATATATACATACAGTATACTGCCCTCTGTAGTACATATACAGTATACTGTCCTCTGTAGTGTATATATACATACAGTATACTGCCCTCTGTAGTACATATACAGTATACTGTCCTCTGTAGTGTATATATACAGTATACTGTCCTCTGTAGTATATATATACAGTATACTGTCCTCTGTAGTGTATATATACAGTATACTGCCCTCTGTAGTACATATACAGTATACTGTCCTCTGTAGTATACATACAATACACTGCCCTTTGTTGTACATATACAGGGAGTGCAGAATTATTAGGCAAGTTGTATTTTTGAGGATTAATTTTATTATTGAACAACAACCATGAACCCAAAAAACTCATTAATATCAAAGCTGAATATTTTTGGAAGTAGTTTTTAGTTTGTTTTTAGTTTTAGCTCTTTTAGGGGGATATCTGTGTGTGCAAGTGACTATTACTGTGCATAATTATTAGGCAACTTAACAAAAAACAAATATATACCCATTTCAATTATTTATTTTTACCAGTGAAACCAATATAACATCTCAACATTCACAAATATACATTTCTGACATTCAAAAACAAAACAAAAACAAATCAGTGACCAATATAGCCACCTTTCTTTGCAAGGACACTCAAAAGCCTGCCATCCATGGATTCTGTCAGTGTTTTGATCTGTTCACCATCAACATTGCGTGCAGCAGCAACCACAGCCTCCCAGACACTGTTCAGAGAGGTGTACTGTTTTCCCTCCTTGTAAATCTCACATTTGATGATGGACCACAGGTTCTCAATGGGGTTCAGATCAGGTGAACAAGGAGGCCATGTCATTAGATTTTCTTCTTTTATACCCTTTCTTGCCAGCCACGCTGTGGAGTACTTGGACGCGTGTGATGGAGCATTGTCCTGCATGAAAATCATGTTTTTCTTGAAGGATGCAGACTTCTTCCTGTACCACTGCTTGAAGAAGGTGTCTTCCAGAAACTGGCAGTAGGACTGGGAGTTGAGCTTGACTCCATCCTCAACCCGAAAAGGCCCCACATGCTCATCTTTGATGATACCAGCCCAAACCAGTACTCCACCTCCACCTTGCTGGCGTCTGAGTCGGACTGGAGCTCTCTGCCCTTTACCAATCCAGCCACGGGCCCATCCATCTGGCCCATCAAGACTCACTCTCATTTCATCAGTCCATAAAACCTTAGAAAAATCAGTCTTGAGATATTTCTTGGCCCAGTCTTGACGTTTCAGCTTGTGTGTCTTGTTCAGTGGTGGTCGTCTTTCAGCCTTTCTTACCTTGGCCATGTCTCTGAGTATTGCACACCTTGTGCTTTTGGGCACTCCAGTGATGTTGCAGCTCTGAAATATGGCCAAACTGGTGGCAAGTGGCATCTTGGCAGCTGCACGCTTGACTTTTCTCAGTTCATGGGCAGTTATTTTGCGCCTTGGTTTTTCCACACGCTTCTTGCGACCCTGTTGACTATTTTGAATGAAACGCTTGATTGTTCGATGATCACGCTTCAGAAGCTTTGCAATTTTAAGAGTGCTGCATCCCTCTGCAAGATATCTCACTATTTTTGACTTTTCTGAGCCTGTCAAGTCCTTCTTTTGACCCATTTTGCCAAAGGAAAGGAAGTTGCCTAATAATTATGCACACCTAATATAGGGTGTTGATGTCATTAGACCACACCCCTTCTCATTACAGAGATGCACATCACCTAATATGCTTAATTGGTAGTAGGCTTTCGAGCCTATACAGCTTGGAGTAAGACAACATGCATAAAGAGGATGAAGGATGATGTGGTCAAAATACTCATTTGCCTAATAATTCTGCACGCAGTGTACAGTATACTGTCCTCTGTAGTACATATACAGTATACTGTCCTCTGTAGTATATATACAGTATACTGTCTTCTGTAGTATATATACAGTATACTGTCCTCTTCCATGTTACTTTACACAGTTTAGTGTCATCTGCGAAAATTGATATTTTACTGTCTAAGCCTTCTACAAGATCATTAATAAATATATTGAAGAGAATAGGGCCCAATACTGACCCCTGAGGTACTCCACTAGTGACAGTGACCCAATCTGGGTGTGTACCGTTAATAACCACCCTCTGTTTTCTATCACTCAGCCAGTTACTTACCCACATACAGACGTTTTCTCCCAGTCCGAGTATTCTCATTTTCAGCAGTCTTAACCTCTTCAGGACACATGACGTACCGGTACGCCCTAATGTCCTGGTACTTAAGGACACAGGGCGTATGGGTACGTCCTGTGTATTTCCGATCACCGCCGCCCGGCGGGCGCTGATCGGAACCCGGTGCCTGCTCAAATCATTAAGCAGGCACCTTGGCTAAATGCGCGGGGGGTCCCCTGACCCCCCCGTTTCGGCGATTGCCCCAAACCACAGGTCAATTCAGACCTGCGGTTTGCGGCTTTACCTGCGGTTTGCGGCAGCGATCGGCAGTGCCATCAGGTCCCCATGCGGCTGTAGGGAGGACCCGATGGCATGGAAGGCAGCGCGATGTCTAAGGAAGGCATCGCGCTGCCTTCCAGTGAAGAGCCTGTGAGATCCAGCCCCCTGGATCTCACAGGCCAGAAGCTGTATGAGTAATACTCACTGTATTACTCATACAGCCAATGCATTCCAATACAGAAGTATTGGAATGCATTGTAAAGGATTAGACCCCCAAAAGTTGAAGTCCCAAAGTGGGACAAAAAATAAAATAAAAAAGTTGAAAAAAGAAAGTTTTCCCCCCAAAAAGGGTTAACGACATTTGTAAAATCAGTTTTGAATAACTTGAGGGGTGTAGTTTCTTAGATAGGGTCACTTTTATGGAGTTTCTACTCTAGGGGTGCATCAGGGGGCTTCAAATGGGACATGGTTTAAAAAAAACAGTCCAGCAAAACCTGCCTTCCAAAAACCGTATGGCATTTCTTTCCTTCTGCGCCCTGCCGTGTGCCCGTACAGCGGTTTACGACCACATATGGGGTGTTTCTGTAAACTACAGAATCAGGGCCATAAATATTGAGTTTGGTTTGGCTGTTAACCCTTGCTTTGTAACTGGAAACAAATTATTTAAATGGAAAATCTGCCAAAAAAGTGAAATTTTGAAATTGTATCTCTATTTTCCATTAATTCTTGTGGAACACCTAAAGGGTTAACAAAGTTTGTAAAATCAGTTTTGAATACCTTGAGGGGTGTAGTTTATAGAATGGGGTCATTTTTGGGTGGTTTCTGTTGAGGAAGGGTGGCAGGTATACATAGATATATATGCATGCCTACTGGGCATGCATATATATATGTATATATTAGCGGTGCATAATGTTCCCCTCAGAGGGCGATGTGCGCAGATGTGCCCAGCACCTGCGCCCATCTGCCTCTGATATTCCCCAGGGGCTCATTCATGCCCCTGTGGGAATTCATATATGTATGTGCCCCCTTAATAGATATATATGTCTCATATACGCCCAGGGGCGGATTAAGTGCATGATAGGCCCGGGGCTGTCTACCAAACTTGGGCCCCCCCCCCCCCCCTCCTCCTCCTCCATTTTAGTTTTTTTGTTTTTTTTTTTGTATGAAGAGGCTGCGCTGCTTCATGAGCGCCACAGTCTCTTCTTAGGCCATATGACATCTTCAGACTAAAAAAAAATACCCCAAATTGGGTCCTAAACTGAAAAATTTAGTCACCAAATTTAAAATACATATAATTGTAATAAAAAAGACATGGAGGAGAATACAGCACCACATACCTCTTACATCCAGTGACATCTCCTGTCATGTAGACCTTCTCTTTCCTCTTCTCCTCCATTTGACCCAGACCGCCATGGCAAATTCTTTCAGCCGCATCTCGTCTCTACAGTTTGTAACACAGACACGTTAGATTTCTCAATTTTTCCATCCACCTCCTCATCCTGGTGTCCCCACAGCGTCATCCTGCCACCCCCAATACTGTGCCCGTTGTGCTCCCCAATGTCCCAGGTACTATACTGCTGAAAAAATAGTGACCCTAATAGACATAATTGGGGTAATTTATCAAACTGTTGTAAAGTAAAACTGGATTTCCAAAAGAGCTGTCAAATATGAAAGGTGGAATCTGATTGGCTGCTGTGGGCAACTAAGCCAGTTCTGCGTTACACCAGTTTGATAAATTACCCCAAATGTCCCTATAGTGTCTACAGCAGCTATAATGTCCCCTAGAGTGCCCCCAGTAATAATAACACCCTATATTGTGCTCCAGGTAATAATCCCTGTATAGTGTCCCCAGAAATAATAGAATTGCCCCTACAGTGCCTCCCCAATAGCAACACCCCCATATAGTAATTTCCACCACACTGCCCCCACATAGTAATCCCCCCATAGTAATTTGCCCCCAAACTGCACCCATATAGTAGTTTGCCCCCCACACAGTAATTTGCGCTACACTGCCCCCACATAGTAATTTCCACTACACTGCCCCCACACAGTAATTTGCCCACACTGCCCCAACACAGTAATTTACCCCACATAGTAATTTGCCCCCACATAGAAATTACCCCACACTGTCCCCACATGGCAATTTCCCCCACACTGCCCCCACATGGCAATTTCCTCCACACTGTCCCCACATGGCAATTTCCCCCACACTGCCCCCACATAGTAATTTGCCCCCACACTGCCCCATATAGTAATTTGTCCCCACATAGCAATTTCCCCACACACAATAGTTTCCCCCACACTGCCCCCATATAGAAATTTGCCCCCACACCGCCCTCACACTGCCCTCATAGCAATTTGCCCCCACACTGCCCTCACATAGCAATTTGCCCCCACACTGCCCTCACATAGCAATTTGCCCCCACACTGCCCTCATAGCAATTTGCCCCCACACCGCCCCCACATAGCAATTTGCCCCCACACTTCCCTCACATTGCAATTTGCCCCCACACTGCCCTCACATTGCAATTTGCCCCCACACTGCCCCCACATAGTAATTAGCCCCCACACTGCCCCCACATAGTAATTAGCCCCCACACTGCCCCCACATAGCAATTAGCCCCCACACTGCCCCCACATAGTAATTAGCCCCCACACTGCCCCCACATAGTAATTAGCCCCCACACTGCCCCCACATAGTAATTAGCCCCCACATAGTAATTAGCCCCCACACTGCCCCCACATAGCAATTATCCCCCACACTGCCCCACATAGTAATTAGCCCCCACACTGCCCCCACATAGTAATTAGCCCCCACACTGCCCCCACATAGTAATTAGCTCCCACACTGCCCCCACATAGTAATTAGCCCCCACATAGTAATTAGCCCCCACACTGCCCCCACATAGCAATTAGCCCCCACACTGCCCCCACATAGTAATTAGCCCCCACACTGCCCCCACATAGTAATTAGCCCCCACACTGCCCCCAAAAGTAATTATCCCCCACACTGCCCCCACATAGTAATTAGCCCCCACACTGCCCCCAAAAGTAATTAGCCCCCACACTGCCCCCACATAGTAATTAGCCCCCACACTGCCCCCACATAGTAATTAGCCCCCACATAGTAATTAGCCCCCACACTGCCCCCACATAGCAATTAGCCCCCACATAGCATTCCCTCCCATAATAATTTGGCCCCATACAGCCCCCACATTCCCCCCCATGTACTCGATTTAACTTTCCTAATATGTCCTCCTGTGTGCCCCCCCCCCAGTAGGCACATGAAATAAAATAAAAAATAAATGAACAAAAAAATTAAAAGATAAATACTCACCTACTGTATGTCCAGGGCCAGGCGCTTGCTCGCAGAGTCAGGCGCGTCACAGTGCTGCGTCCCGGCACAGGCGCGCGATGACGTCATCACGCACGCCTGTGCTGGGATTTCTCTACCGCATAGGCCTTAGGCCTTTAAGGCCTGAAGCCTATGGCAGTGATCGCGGACGGGGCAGGGAGCTATGCGCTCCCGTGCCCCGCAGCAGTATGTGGGCGTTCGGGTCAGCGTTGGGCCCCCCAACGTCCCTATTGTAATCCGCCACTGTAATACGCCCCTGTATCCTATAATGCCCCCTGTATCCTATAATGCCCCCTTATCATATATATCCCCATACCATACAAATTCCCCCCCCCCCCTTACATGGACACAGATGCATCAATGTAAATGTGCCCCAAGCATTTACATTGATGCAATCTGGGTGAAGGCGCCAGAATGACCGGACAAGGTCCGGTCATTCTGGTGAACTCAAAAGGATTCAAATTCAATAGAATTTGAATCCTTTTGTTCTAATTATCTGCAGTCCTGCTGGAGATAATTAAGCATAATAGAGAGATAGGAGATACCTCCGCTCACTCTATTATGTGCATTCTGGCATCGCAATTACCATTGCGATGTCCGGAATGCTGAGAGCTACAGGCGGGAGATCAAAGGATCTCCCGCCTATCAGCCAGTGCACACGGCCCTGCGGCGCGCGTGCAGGGATGCGCGGGCAGGCGCGGTGACGTCATCTCACCGCGCGCCGCTGTGTGGGCGGTACGGCAGTGCGGGCGGCCGGACATATAAGTCCGGCGGGCCCTGCACTAGGTAGAAGAGAGCCGGCCGCCCACCCAGACTGAAGGAGACCCCCTGGACGAACGAGCAACCCCTAGACGAACAAGCATTAAACCCTAAGTATCTTGATCCCCTGCTATATTTCTCTCTTGAGATATACCCCCCTGCACTATATACCCTCCTTCTATCCCCTGGTAACCCTCACTATATACCCTCCTGCTATCCCCTGGTAACCCTCACTATATACCCTCCTGCTATCCCCTGGTAACCCTCACTATATACCCTCCTGCTATCCCCTGGTAACCCTCACTATATATCCCCTGGTAACCCTATCCCCTGCTCCCCTGATATACACACCCCTGGTAACCCTACCCTACATACCCCTGGTAACCCTCTGTATCCCTACCCATTTACCCCTATTACCCCTGATCCTGGTAACCCTTTACACCCCTTGTTGCCCTGATCCCTGATTTACCCTAATCCCCTCCCGCGGTATATTTGTGCTTTGTGGTCGGCTTACACCCTTGTAAGACCACCGTCTACCTTCGTCTGCCCCATAGGGATAGTATATAGTACTAGGTGGGTGGGCTGTTAATATTGAATGTGTGTATCGTATAGTTAGTTGATGGGTGGAATTGGGAACGTGTAGTGTAGTATAGGATTGTATATGTAGTGCTGTGTATTGTTAGTATTGCGTGCGTATTGTATTGTTAGTAATAAATACTGTTACTTGCAACTATCTGTGTAACGTGTAGATATTGGCGATAGTTAGTTAGTAAGGCGCATGCAGTTAGCATAAGTGACTAGTGTAAAGCATAGCGAAGGTATTGTTGTTGTTATATAAAGGCATAAATAGGCGGAGTTATCAATAGACGGCTCCTCCCATTTATGAATATTAATTATCTATATTTGCATAAATATTGGTGATTAATAGCCCCCCTTTACAGTTTCTATTATGTAAGCCTCGCAAAGTGACTTCAGACCTAAACTGGTCCCTAAAAATTGGGTTTTTGAAAATTTCTGAAAAATTTCAAGATTTGCTTCTAAACTTCTAAGCCTTGTAACATCCCCAAAAAATAAAATATCATTCCCAAAATGATCCAAACATGAAGTAGACATATGGGGAATGTAAAGTAATAACTATTTTTGGAGGTATTACTATGTATTATAGAAGTAGAGAAATTAAAACTTGGAAATTTGCCATTTTCTACAAATTTTGGGTAAATTTGGTATTTTTTTAATAAATAAAAATGAATTTTTTTTACTTCATTTTACCAGTGTCATGAAGTACAATATGTGATGAAAAAACAATCTCAGAATGGTCTGGATAAGTCAAAGCGTTTTAAAGTTATCACCACTTAAAGTGACAGTGGTCAGATTTGCAAAAAATGGTCTGGTCCTTAAGGTGAAATAAGGCTGTGTCCTGAAGGGGTTAAAGGGGTTGTGTGACTTCAGCAGGTGGCAGTTATCATGTAGAGGAAGTGAATACAAGCCACTTACCAAAGTATTGTGATTGTCCATATTGCCTCCTTTGCTGGCTGGATTTTTCCATCACATTATACACGGCTCCTTTCCATAGTTACGACCACCCTGCAATCCATCAGCAGTGGTCGTGCTTGCAAACTATATGAAAAAGTGCTGTCCTCTCTGGTGTGCGGGACCACAGGAGCGCACATAGGGTAGTGCTTTTTCCTGTAGTGTGCAAGCACGGCCATATAGTCGTATAGACTCCTATAGTGCTCCCAATAGTGTAAATAATCCCTTATAGTGCTCCCAATAGCAATAATTGTCCCCTATAGTGGACCCAATAGCATAAATAGTCCCGAACACGTAGACGTGATTGCATCATCACGCGGCACGCAGCCTGCGCTGGAATCGAGCTGAGTAACTGAGGCTGCAGGTCTTACGCTCTACATGCATGCGCAGTGAATACCGTAGATAATTCAGGATTTTTTTTTCGCCAGACCCTACAGATGGCAGAATAAAATACCCAGTTTTTTCCGGACTGTCCGTAAATCTACGGATAGTTGTTATCCCTGCCCAGCAGATCAGTCCTCACACCCAGCACTTCAGACGACATGAAGCCATTACCCCATGAAGGACACGGCTCAGTGTTATTGAAGTGATGGGAGACCCCGGCACCTTCTCCCTCCCCCCGGGCTCCGTCACTCCAGCTCATTTTCAGACTCTCTCATTGTTCGGACGTCTCCGGCGCCGATAGAATTGTTTGTTCATGCAACGGATCGCACTGGTCTGAGCTATTGATGCGGCCACTCATTGACTCCACCACATCTCCTCATGGTCTCCAACGTGACTGCGGCTCCTCTCCTCTCTTTATTAGGATACAGGACGATTCTGAATCCCGTGTGTCTGCTTTACAGACTGCAGACGGACATTGACCTCTACGGAAACATTTCCAGAGCGGAATACCATAGCCCTGAAGATTTCCCTGAGGATCTGCTCCTTGTACCTCTGGGCATGTCTTCTATTACTACTACTATTAGTACTCTTGTGGTTACACAGGCTCCAACGTACCGGGTATCTTTACATCTGTATATTCCAGACCAAGGGCCCGAGGCCTGAGGGGCAGAGACTGGGTAAACTCTCCCTTAGTGGATTTGTTTCATCCCATAAGATTAAGGCCTCTGATTTTTTTGTCCGCAGCCAATCCGCATTTTTTTGCAGGTCGGATTAAACTGTGCCGCAAAAGATGCGGACAGCAATCCTTATGTCCGTTCTGTGGCACCCGCAAAACCATAGAACATGTTCGATTATTGTCCGCATTACAGACGGGACTGTTCTATTAGGGGCCGGACCTTCCGCACACAATCAGTATCTGTGTTTGGCCTCATGCACACGACAGTATTTTTGGACACAGCGCTGCAAGGAACCAGTGCTAACCACTGAGCCACAAAAAGTTGGATTTCAGGCTAAAATAGGAACTGCAGCTTAGTTGGAGTCAGCGGTTATAGCTGTAGTGTAAAGCATGGTGGAGGCACAGAGCAGTAGACTGCGTCTCTCTGGCGAGCTGTGGATCTATGCTTATATACAGTTGCACGACTAACAGGGGTTAACACGGTGACCGCTGGACGCCATCGCTGCTGCTTTTTAATGTGAAATAGAAACACATTTCACGGATTCTCGTCTTTGTTCTTGTGGCGGCCGCTGCTCTCCCTCCGGGGAGATCAATGTGACGCCGCTCAATGACCTGTCAGCAAGAAGCTGCAAATTAGTGTTTACATTTCCTGAGCTCGTTAATATCCAGATCTTTACTGGTGGGGCAGACATAATACCCATTACCAGCCATTAGAGCTCCATGTCCCATTTACTGTCACCCGCTCCCGCTTTCTCCTTGTATCTCGGGGATTTGCTTCAAGAGAAAGTCTAACATCTTTCCTGCCTGCAGCTCTGTCAGTGACTTGTGAGATGAAAGTGGAGCTTGTGTATAGAAGCTACAGGCGCAGAGGACAATTAGCGCTGCAGGAGAAATGGTGGCTCGGTGTATTCTGCACTATGTGGCGGGTGAGCTTCTGTTAGGAGCTATATCTACAAGTAGCTATATGGGATGATGTGGTACTGTAGAAAGGACTCGCTCTCTATACAGTAGGGTCTGGTTACAGAGAAGACTGCAAGATAATGCAGGATAAAGGGGAAATGACAGGGGTAATAAACAAGACAAGGGGGAGATAAGGAAGAAGAGACAGAGGGTAATAAGCAAGACAAGGGAGAGATAAGGAAGAAGAGACAGAGGGTAATAAACAAGACAAGGGGGAGTAAGAAAGAAGAGACAGAGGGTAATAAGCAAGACAAGGGGGAGATAAGGAAGAAGAGACGGAGGGTAATAAGCAAGACAAGGGGGAGATAAGGAAGAAGAGACAGAGGGTAATAAGCAAGACAAGGGGGAGTAAGAAAGAAGAGACTGAGGGTAATAAGCAAGACAAGGGGGAGTAAGAAAGAAGAGACTGAGGGTAATAAACAAGACAAGGGGGAGATAAGGAAGAAGAGACTGAGGGTAATAAGCAAGACAAGGGGGAGATAAGGTAGAAGAAACAGGGTAATAATAAGCAAGACAAGGGGGAGATAAGGAAGAAGAGACTGAGGGTAATAAGCAAGAAAAGGGGGAGAAACGGTAGAAGAGAAAGAGGGTAATAAGCAAGACAAGGGGGAGATAGGGAAGAGGAGACAGAGGGTAACAAGCAAGACAAGGGGGAGATAAGGAAGAAGAGACAGAGGGTAATAAGCAAGACAAGGGAGAGATAAGGAAGAAGAGACTGAGGGTAATAAGCAAGACAAGGGGGAGATAAGGAAGAAGAGACTGAGGGTAATAAGCAAGACAAGGGGGAGATAAGGAAGAAGAGACTGAGGGTAATAAGCAAGACAAGGGGGAGATAAGGAAGAAGAGACAGGGTAATAAGCAAGACAAGGGGGAGATAAGGAAGAAGAGACTGAGGGTAATAAGCAAGACAAGGGGGAGATAAGGTAGAAGAGATAGATGTTAATAAGCAATTAAAGGGGGAGATAAAGAAAAGACAGAGGGTAATAAACAGGACATGGGGAAGATAAGGAAGAAGAGACAGAGGGTAATAAGCAGGACAAGGGGAGTAAGAAAGAAGAGACGGAGGGTAACAAGCAGGACAAGGGGGAGAAAAGGAAAAAGAGATAGATGTTAATAAGCAAGGCAAAGGGGAGATAAGGAAGAAGAGACAGAGGGTAATAAGCAGGACAAGGGGGAGAAAAGGAAAAAGAGACAGAGGGTAATAAGCAAGGCAAAGGGGAGATAAGGAAGAAGAGACAAAAGGTAATAAGCAAGGCAAAGGGGAGATAAGGAAGAAGAGACAGAGGGTAATAAGCAGGACAAGGGGAGATAAGAAAGAAAAGACAGAGGGTTATAAGCAGGACAAGGGAGAGATATGGAAGAAGAGACAGAGGGTAATAAGGGATGGGGATAAGGAAGAAGAGACAGAGGGTAATAAGGGATGGGGATAAGGAAGAAGAGACAGAGGGTAATAAGGGATGGGGATAAGGAAGAAGAGACAGAGGGTAATAAGGGATGGGGATAAGGAAGAAGAGACAGAGGGTAATAAGGGATGGGGATAAGGAAGAAGAGACAGAGGGTAATAAGGGATGGGGATAAGGAAGAAGAGACAGAGGGTAATAAGGGATGGGGTTGGGGAGGCTCAGTCTGACAGCAGGGGTGCTGTTGGGCTGCTGGGTCTTGTCGCCTGTGCTTTGGCTGCGCTGGTTGCCACGTGGTGCTGCGCCAAATTAGAGTAGGTGCCACTCGAAAGAGGCAACCTTAATGTGGTGAGTGGGCTTATGCACTTTGATCAAAACGTGTACTGGGGCGGGGCTAAGGGCATAGGCGGGGCTTAGGGGGTGCTAGTCGGCGCTGACTGATTCACGCACATAACAAAACACAAGGTGCATATTAAAATATAGAACACTATATAACGACTATATAAACTGAATAGGGTCACTGCTGCACCTGGTCTCTGCTGCACCTGGTCTCTGCTGCACCTGGTCTCTGCTGCACCTGGTCTCTGCTGCACTGTACTGTATATTTCGCCGTATAAGACGCACTTAGGTTTTAGAGTAGAACAATAAGAAAAAATATTTTTCATTACACCTCAGGTCAGACCAGCAATCAGACCCCCAAATGTTAATTAGACCTCAAATCAGACCCCCAATGCCTCAGATCAAGCCCCCAACCTTTAGCCATCTATCAGCCCCCATGTCAGCCATCAGCCCCCCATGTCAGCCATCAGCCCCCCATGTCAGCCATCAGCCCCCCATGTCAGCCATCAGCCCCCATGTCAGCCATCAGCCCCATAATGGAAGCGCTTCATTAGTACCGCGTTAAAGACTGCCCTGATTGCCGCGG
Source organism: Bufo bufo (assembly GCF_905171765.1). Lineage (NCBI taxonomy): Eukaryota > Metazoa > Chordata > Amphibia > Anura > Bufonidae > Bufo > Bufo bufo. The sequence goes on along the minus strand of NC_053392.1, from coordinate 34,637,677 downwards.
CCCGGCGGTTGGGGACCGCTGATGTAGAGGACATGTCTTGCACTCCTTGTGGTCAGTAGTGATATTGCAAGTAGAACTTTTTATTTAGTACAAGTGGTTACAAAAATGCAGGAATCCCAATGTATGACTTCTAATTAAACTACTGGGTGATGCAAAACCCCAAATGTGCTCACAGCCATCAGAGATCCAGTGCACTTTAAGAATGTGCCCTATTATACGTGGATTTATGGCATTTCTGCCCGTGCTCTCGCTGTCAGCATGATCCTCGCATATTGTCTGCTTTCCTATAATGAGGGAAGGTGAAGAGATTCGGAAGCTCTCAGGGTCCACAGCAGAATGTTAGGCCGGGGACTGTCTGTGCTGTAAAAATAATTGGTCACCTCGTCCTTGTCAGTGAATGACACATATGGAGAACGTAGCAGCGGGCAATGAGATCCTCAACATTTAGAGGGAAACAACTCTACATACTTCTAGTAAATGAGGACACAGAACCGGCTCTCTCCTATTAATTACCTACAGCTCCAGCCACCGCATCACTATCCAGCCATGAGCAGTGCGCACAGCGGTCGTGCCCCTGGTCTATAAGACAACATTACAGTTATCCTAAATCAGTTAAAGGAGAACTCATAGGGCCCCGGAGCAAAACTCAGAATGGCTTCACCCTCATCCCCGTCTGAGGGCTCCACCAAATGATGATTTCATAATATATCAGTATAGGGGAGTTATGTTACATTATATAATTCTGCTCGGCTGCAACCACAAACTACAGATTGGCGTGGTATTAAAAGCCACGAAGTGCTCAACCCCATATGCAGTGGTGCATCTATACCGAACGGGGGGGGGGGGGGGGGGGGGGGGCAGATCCTGCACTTGTGGTCTGCTACTAATGGCAATCCCCAGCAAAAATGCATACAATGGAGGAGGCCTGCAGCGGACCACAAGTACCACAATGGACATCCTACACAGGATAGTAACAAAAGTAGTAAAAGTAAAAATAATATAACAAAAACAAAGACAGGTGCCCACTGCGGGCTTACTAACCCTCGTACTGGTGTAAAATTGAGAGATTAGCCAACATATCCTGCTTGGAGGACATGTCTGAGGCCGAGCACCGCGCCAAGGCTTCTCAAGTAGCTCGGGACCTAACACTAAACCTACCTGGGCCGTATGGGCAATACCAGGAGCCAGTGGGCGAATGACTGCAACGACCACTAGGGGGATCTCACTACATGCTTGTTTATAAATCCATCACTAGGGGGAGCCGACTACATGCATATTTATACAGGCATCACTAGGAAGAGTTTACTAGTTACAGAATTATACACTCTCCACTAGTGGGAGCTCACTACTTACATATTTAGACAGCCACCACTAGAGGGAGCTCTCGATATACATATTATACAGCCACCACTAGAGGGAGCTCACTATATACAGTACAGACCAAAAGTTTGGACACACCTTCTCATTCAAAGAGTTTTCTTTATTTTCATGACTATGAAGGAATCAAAACTATGAATTAACACATGTGGAATTATATACATAACAAACAAGTGTGAAACAACTGAAAATATGTCATATTCTAGGTTCTTCAAAGTAGCCACCTTTTGCTTTGATTACTGCTTTGCACACTCTTGGCATTCTCTTGATGAGCTTCAAGAGGTAGTCCCCTGAAATGGTCTTCCAACAGCCTTGAAGGAGTTCCCAGAGATGCTTAGCACTTGTTGGCCCTTTTGCCTTCACTCTACGGTCCAGCTCACCCCAAACCATCTCGATTGGGTTCAGGTCCGGTGACTGTGGAGGCCAGGTCATCTGGCGCAGCACCCCATCACTCTCCTTCATGGTCAAATAGCCCTTACTTTCAACGTTTTCCCAATTTTTCGGCTGACTGACTGACCTTCATTTCTTAAAGTAATGATGGCCACTCGATTTTCTTTACTTAGCTGCTTTTTTCTTGCCATAATACAAATTCTAACAGTCTATTCAGTAGGACTATCAGCTGTGTATCCACCTGACTTCTCCTCAACGCAACTGATGGTCCCAACCCCATTTATAAGGCAAGAAATCCCACTTATTAAACCTGACAGGGCACACCTGTGAAGTGAAAACCATTTCAGGGGACTACCTCTTGAAGCTCATCAAGAGAATGCCAAGAGTGTGCAAAGCAGTAATCAAAGCAAAAGGTGGCTACTTTGAAGAACCTAGAATATGACATATTTTCAATTGTTTCACACTTGTTTGTTATGTATATAATTCCACATGTGTTAATTCATAGTTTTGATGCCTTCAGTGTGAATCTGCAATTTTCATAGTCATGAAAATAAAGAAAACTCTTTGAATGAGAAGGTGTGTGCAAACTTTTGGTCTGTACTGTACATATTTACACAACCACCACTAGGAGGAGCTCAATGATATAGATTTTACAGCCACCACTGGTGGGAGCTCACTACTTACATATTTAGACAGCCACCACTAGTGGGAGCTCTCTATATACAGATTATACAGCCACCACTAGAGGGAGCTCACTTTATACACATTTATACAGCCACCACTAGAGGGAGCTCAGTAGATATGGATTGTAATGGATTTTCTAGTATTTTCAAATTCCTTGATAGGGGTACTAATGGAATAGGAGCAACACTGCAGTAACCAGCTCCATCCAATACATAATGGATGGAGCTGTGCAGTTCAGGTGCCTGTTTCTGACAGCGCTACTCCTGAACAGTTGATGGGGATGGAGGGGGAAGATCTTGTTGGCCTATCTTGAGTATTGTTAAAAAGCAGATGTCAAACCCACTGTGCCACTTCAACAGATTTGGCTTGGGGCTACTCGCAAGAACATTAACCAACTTCCCCCTCTTGTCTTCCCCCTTTAACTCCTATACAGGGATCTAGACTTCAGTGCAGAGTAACCCCCGGGCCGCTAACTCTCAGAGTAGTCTGTTTTTTAAAGTGATGGTTGACCCACAAGAGATAAAGGGACAGGCTGAGTTCAGCTCACGCAGACTTTGTGCAATCCGAAAAACAGTGTGATGTCAGGGTTAGAAGGGAGATCAGGCACAAGTCAGGTCAAGTAGCGAAGGGTCAAATCTGGAAAACAGGCAGAAGTTGGTTCACGGGCAGAAGAGCATAGAAGGAAACCTTTGAAGGAAACTAGCAGACTAGAACCTATTCCTCAGGCATCTTCTCACAGAGGGGGAGGCCTTAAGTATCTCTAGGTAGCAGTGGCTAGGCTAGGGAAGACTATGATACGTGCTGGCCAGAGGGAGCTTGCAATCTAGACCTACGGTTAGCGAGAAGCACTGCGGGCGTGAGGAAGGCTACAGCCTGCTGGAAGGAACAGTCAGGCTTCTCTGGTAACCGGGACTGCCAGGATGGAGGAGAAGAAGGGGCAGGTGAGCAGAGCGGCACCCGTGCCCACCAGGGAGAGCAGAGTAAAAGCGGGCATGGGCCGCCGATATAACAAGTATAGGCCATCAATATCAACCTACTGGAAAACCCCTTTAAACAGCCGCCACTAGAGGGAGCTCACTATATATTAGATTTCAACTGCTATTATTGAGCTCAGTGGTAACCTTATAATCTGTATACTGTGAGCTCCCCCTAGTGGTAGTATATCATTGTCTCTATGGCTGCTAGTCATTGGGATGTCTCTGAAATTTGATATTTTGTAATTAAAGTGTTAAAAGTGAGAGTTTCCAAAGACAGCTGCTTGGTCCCGGCAGACGATGCACAACTGCTAGGTATAGGAAGATGGCGGCCAGGTTGTAGAGGCTAAATACAATGAGAATGATCTGGGGGTCATTTTACACCATTAGTCCACCAATCCCCCCCCCCCCCATTATAATGGTATTTAGTGATTTGCCCATAACCTATTACAACCCTCAGTATCCACACATCTTGGTAACAGACGTCTCTTCTCTTCTCCATAGGGCTCTCCTTTTACACCCGCGTTCTGGAGAACTGTGAAGATGAGGCCCGGTTCGATGAGGTAAGAGGCTCTGGGGTGTAGCAGGTGACGTTCAGTGTCCTGGGCTTTCCATTCTGTATAATTCTCCTCTATATGAAAATATTCTCTTATACTCTAGTCACATCCAGAGCTGCATCTTCCATTCTGAAATCTAGTTTTCAGGCTGAAGAATCTCACCTCTCACTGCTGCCCCCTGCTGATGTGTCTGGACAGAGCATGCTTTGCTTAGGAATATTTCCAGGAATGAGGTCCTTAGAGGGGCTGTACGCAGTTATTAAAAATTAAGTGAATGGGGCAGAGCTGTAATACCACACTCAGCCTGAGGACAGGTGTGGCTCCGTTTTTGGAAGAAGGCAGACATGTTTTTCTGATCCTGGACAACCCCTTTAAATGTGTGATGGAAGAGAGAACAGCATGCAATGCACTACAAGAACACTGCTAACTTAGTGCTGATAGAGTCCAAGTGTGAAGGAGCAGAATTGCGAATGCAGCTCTGGAGTATACTGTAAGTCACGACCTGACCTACTCAGAAGCAATTCATCATTAGTTGCTTTCCTTAATCAGCTCCTGGGAAAGCTGGATGATACCCTATGTGGGTGCTATAAGGGCAGCCATGTTGGTTGTCACCTGGCTTACAGATATAATGAAGAACCTGATGATGATCCCGGGGGCTCGGATTTGTGGAGTCAATATGAGGCTGCTTTGTTTGCAGACACTATAATTAATTGACTCTCAGATCCTTACGGACAAAACCCTCAGTGTGATGTCCTGGTGAAGGGTCCATCACCTCGGGGCCCTTGGCCCGCACTCTGGTATTCATGTTTGCCCCGTCCTGTAATCCAATGAGATGAATGGCCCCCCGGGGACGTCTTCACTGCAGCTTATAGGCTTTGTCGTGGTCTTCATTCTGACACAGCAAAATCTGCTGGAAGAACCAAGGAGGTGGGATATTTTACAGAATGACCCCATAGATACTCCAAGAGAAACCGCCCCCTGTGATCCCGATAGGGGTAACATAAGAAATGCGCATTCTGCACCAGGGCCACAAGCCTACCACGTGGTGTTTTCAACACTGATGCCTTCATGTGGCAGAGGAGCTTTGGGTGTCCTCAGGGACCAGGACCCGGGTTCAGTGGATACAGCCGCATCCTGGGTGATGCCAAACCTGTGTCCACACCATCATCCACTAGTAGTAGTAGTAGTAAGAGTCGCTGTGGTAGTAGTATTGTTTTTATTATTATTAGAAGTAGTAGTAGTATTATTTTTGTTATGATTATTATTATTATTATTATGAGCAGTAGTAGTAGTATTGTTTTTATTATGATTATTATTATGAGTAGTGGTAGTATTGTTTTTATTAGTAGTAGTATTGTTTTTATTATTATTAGAAGTAGTAGTAGTAGTAGTATTGTTTTTATCATTATTAGAAGTAGTAGTAGTAGTATTGTTTTTATTATTATTAGAAGTAGTAGTAGTAGTAGTATTGTTTTTGTTATGATTATTATTATTAGGAGTAGTAGTAGTAGTATTGTTTTTGTTAGTAGTAGAAGTAGTAGCATTGTTTTTGTTATGATGATGATTTTTATTATTATTATTAGTAGTAGTAGTAGTAGTAGTAGAATTGTTTTTATTATGATTATTAATATTATTATTATTAATAGTATTGCTTTATTATTATTATTATTAGTAGTAGTAGTAGTAGAAGTAATAGTAGTATTGTTTTTATTATGATGATGATTATTACTATTATTAGTAGTAGTATTAGTAGTAGTATTGTTTTTATTATTATTATTATTAGTAGTAGTAGTAGTAGTAGTAGAAGTAGTACTAGTATTGTTTTTATTATGATTATTAATATTATTATTATTAGTATTGCATTATTAGTAGTAGTAGTAGAAGTAATAGTAGTATTGTTTTTATTATGATGATTATTATTATTAGTAGTAGTATTGTTTTATTATTATTATTATTAGTAGTAGTAGTAGTACAAGTAGTAGTAGTATTGTTTTTATTGTGATTATTATTATCATTATTATTAGTAGTAGTATTGTTATTATTAGTAGTAGTATTGTTTTTATTATTAATAGTAGTAGTAGTAGTATTGATTAATTTTTCACAATGATGATTATTATTAGTAAGAATAGTAGTAGTATTGTTTTATTATTAGTAGTAGTAGAAGTAGTAGTATTGCTTTTATTATAATTATTAATAGTAATAGTAGTATTGTTTTTATTATAATTATTATTAGTAGTAGTAGTAGTATTGTTAGTAGTAGTATTGTTTTTATTAGTAGTAGTATTGATTTTATCACGTTGATTATTATTATTAGTAGTAATAGTAGTAGTACTGTTTTTATTATTAGTAGTAGAAGTAGTAGTAGTATTGTTTTATTATTATTAGTAGTAGTAGTATTGTTTTTATTATTATAATTATTAGTAGAATTGTTTTATTATTATTATTTTAAAATAATATTAAAAGTAGTATTTGTAGTAGTAGTTTTTATTTTATTATTAGTAGTAGTGTTGTTTTTATTAGTAGTAATAGCATTGTTTTTATTATTATTACATTCTGCATATTTTAGGCTAACAATTATCTAGAAAATGAAACCTTTCCAGCAGTATTTCCTCTCCAGGCTGTTGCGTCTTCTCAGTGCCTCCATCAGAGAGCCGCACTGACGGCTCCGTAGCCCTTGCTTCTATCTCCCTCACAGGTTGAGCCGACAGAGCAGCTCTCCGACGGAGTTCAGTGGGAATCAGCCGTCTGCAGATGCAGTCAAACTAAAGAGATGGAGAGGAAAAACTGTTGAAAATTTTTAATAGACACAAACTGAAAAATAATAATTAGCCCAAAGTAAGTAACATGTAATCATAAAGAAAAGGTGTCCATAGCCTTTAACCCTTTCAGGACGTCCACCGTATATATGTACAGCAGAAGTTCGTTCTTTAAAAATGGCGTCCGCTTCTGAACGCAGGGGGCGCCACAGCTGCTGGGTTTCTGCTGTTTTCATCAGCAGACTCCTGAGGCTAATATCTGTAGTTGGCGATAACATACAGTCTGTCTATTGAAATAAAATTCACTCTGTCGTCAAAGAAACAGGAGGCTGTCCTGACCCCATACTTTACACTGAAGCTGTGCTTCTTCAGATTACCTGCTATGTACAAGCAGCAGGAAGTCGGTACATGTAGAGATACTCTGTAGTAATACATGGACACAATGATTATAAACTACATGTAGTAGATGACCAGTGGTAGACTGAGGGAAATATAAGCTCATGAGGAGTTCCCCTTTAGGCCTCTTGCACACAAAAGTATTTTTTTTCCGTTTACGTTCCGTTTTTTGAGTTCCGTATACAAGACCGTATACGGAACCATTCATTTCAATGGATCCGCTAAAAAAACGGAAGGTACTCCTTATGCCTTCCATTTCCGTATTTCAGGTAGGACATGTCCAATTATTGTCTGCATAACGGAAAAGGATAGTACTGTTCTGCCAGGCGCCAGCTGTTCCGTTCCGCAAATAACAGAATGCACACGGACGTCATCCGTATTTTTTGCAGATCAGTTATTTTTTTGCGGACCGCAAAATACTGAAAAAGCCATACGGTCATGTGCAAGAGGCCTTAAGCTGTTTCACCAATTTCTTGAAATTGTAAACTCTTCACATCACCAATAAAACAGATAATTCTAGAATCTGCCGTACAACGATGACTGAGAAGATATTCTGCGGCTCATTACCCAGATGTCCCATCTGCATCTCACGCAGCTCGACCCATTGATGTCTCCAGACTGAATAGTGGGATGACAAGGAGATCAGGAGAGTCGCTGAAATATTAAAAGCTGAATAAACAAGACAAGGATGGACATGTTATGTAAGAGCCGTGGAGAATATTGTCTGAGGACAGACAGTGAAAGCTGGAAAAGCAACTCATTAAAACTATATTGTACTAAACAGCACGAACTCTCACTAATGAATATACAAATTGTAATACTGCCTCCTACATAAAAGAAAATAACTACTATAAAACTGCCTCCTACATAGAAGAATATAACTACTATAATACTGCTTCCTCCATAAAAATATAATTACTATAATATTGCTTCCTACATAAAAGATTATAACTACTATAAAACTGCATCCTACAGAAAAGAATATAATTACTATAATACTGCCTACTATTTTTTTTATATATATAACCACTATAAAACTGTCTTCTACATAAAGGAATGTAACTGTTCTAATACTTCCTTTTACATAAAAGAATATAACTACTATATTACTGCTCCTATGTACAAGAATATAACTACTATAATACTGCTCCTATGTACAAGAATATAACTACTATAATACTGCTCCTATGTACAAGAATATAACTACTATAATACTGCTCCTATGTACAAGAATATAACTACTATAATACTGCTCCTATGTACAAGAATATAACTACTATAATACTGCCTCCTATGTACAAGAATATAACTACTATAATACTGCCTCCTATGTACAAGAATATAACTACTATAATACTGCCTCCTATGTACAAAAGTATAACTACTATAATACTATTCCTATGTGCAAGAATATAACTACTATAATACTGCTCCTATGTACAAGAATATAACTACTATAATACTGCTCCTATGTACAAGAATATAACTACTATAATACTGCTCCTATGTACAGGAATATAACTACTATAATACTGCCTCCTATGTACAAGAATATAACTACTATAATACTGCCTCCTATATGCAAGAATATAACTACTATAATACTGCTCCTATGTACAGGAATATAACTACTATAATACTGCTCCTATGTACAAGAATATAACTACTATTATACTGCTACTATGTACAAGAATATAACTACTATAATACTGCCTCCTATGTACAAGAATATAACTACTATAATACTGCTCCTATGTACAAGAATATAACTACTATAATACTGCCTCCTATGTACAAGAATATAACTTCTATAATACTGCTCCTATGTACAAGAATATAACTACTATAATACTGCTCCTATGTACAAGAATATAACTACTATAATACTGCTCCTATGTACAACAATATAACTACTATATTACTGCTCCAATGTGCAAGAATATAACTACTATAATACTGCTCCTATGTACAAGAATATAACTACTATAATACTGCTCCTATGTACAAGAATATAACTACTATAATACTGCTCCTATGTACAAGAATATAACTACTATATTACTGCTCCTATGTACAAGAATATAACTACTATATTACTGCTCCTATGTACAAGAATATAACTACTATAATACTGCTCCTATGTACAAGAATATAACTACTATAATACTGCTCCTATATACAAGAATATAACTACTATAATACTGCCTCCTATGTACAAGAATATAACTACTATAATACTGCTCCTATGTACAAGAATATAACTACTATAATACTGCCTCCTATGTACAAGAATATAACTACTATAATACTGCCTCCTATGTACAAAAGTATAACTACTATAATACTGCTCCCATGTACAGAATATAACTACTATAATACTGCTCCTATGTACAAGAATATAACTACTATAATACTGCCTCCTATGTACAAGAATATAACTACTATAATACTGCCTTCCTATGTACAAGAATATAACTACTATAATACTGCTCCTATGTACAAGAATATAACTACTATAATACTATTCCTATGTACAAGAATATAACTACTATAATACTGTCTCCTATGTACAAGAATATAACTACTATAATACTGCCTCCTATTTACAAGAATATAACTACTATAATACTGCCTCCTATATGCAAGAATATAACTACTATATTACTGCTCCTATGTACAAGAATATAACTACTATATTACTGCTCCAATGTGCAAGAATATAACTACTATAATACTGCTCCTATGTGCAAGAATATAACTACTATAATACTGCCTCCTATGTACAAGAATGTAACAACTATAATACTGCTCCTATGTACAAGAATATAACTACTATATTACTGCTCCTATGTACAAGAATATAACTACTATAATACTGCTCCTATGTACAAGAATATAACTACTATAATACTGCCTCCTATGTACAAGAATATAACTACTATAATACTGCCTCCTATGTACAAGAATATAACTACTATAATACTGCTCCTATGTACAAGAATATAACTACTATAATACTGCTCCTATGTACAAGAATATAACTACTATAATACTGCTCCTATGTACAAGAATATAACTGCTATAATACTGCCTCCTATGTACAAGAATATAACTACTATAATACTGCTCCTATGTACAAGAATATAACTACTATAATACTGCTCCTATGTACAAGAATATAACTACTATAAAACTGCCCCCCCATGTACAAGAATATAACTGCTATAAAACTGCCTCCCGTGTACAAGAATATAACTACTATAATACTGCTCCTACGTACAAGAATATAACTACTATAATACTGCCTCCTATGTACAAGAATATAACTACTATAATACTGCCTCTATGTACAAGAATATAACTACTATAATACTGCCTCCTATGTACAAGAATATAACTACTATAATACTGCCCCTATGTATAAGAATATAACTACTATAATACTGCCCCTATGTATAAGAATATAACTACTATAATACTGCCCCTATGCATAAGAATATAACTACTATAATACTGCTCCTATGCACAAGAATATAACTACTATAATACTGCCCCTATGTATAAGAATATAACTACTATAATACTGCCCCTATGTATAAGAATATAACTACTATAATACTGCCCCTATGTATAAGAATATAACTACTATAATACTGCCCCTATGTATAAGAATATAACTACTATAATACTGCCCCTATGTATAAGAATATAACTACTATAATACTGCCCCTATGTATAAGAATATAACTACTATAATACTGCTCCTATGTACAAGAATATAACTACTATAATACTGCTCCTATGTACAAGAATATAACTACTATAATACTGCTCCTATGTACAAGAATATAACTACTATAATACTGCTCCTATGTACAAGAATATTACTACTATAATACTGCCTCCTATGTACAAGAATATAACTACTATAATACTGCTCCTATGTATAAGAATATAACTACTATCATACTGCCCCTATGTATAAGAATATAACTACTATAATACTGCCCCTATGTATAAGAATATAACTACTATAATACTGCTCCTATGTACAAGAATATAACTGCTATAATACTGCTCCTATGTACAAGAATATAACTACTATAATACTGCTCCTATGTACAAGAATATAACTACTATAATACTGCCTCCTATGTACAAGAATATAACTACTATAATACTGCTCCTATGTACAAGAATATAACTACTATAATACTGCTCCTATGTACAAGAATATAACTACTATAATACTGCTCCTATGTACAAGAATATAACTGCTATAATACTGCCTCCTATGTACAAGAATATAACTACTATAATACTGCTCCTATGTACAAGAATATAACTACTATAATACTGCTCCTATGTACAAGAATATAACTACTATAAAACTGCCCCCTCATGTAAAAGAATATAACTGCTATAAAACTGCCCCCCATGTACAAGAATATAACTACTATAATACTGCTCCTATGTACAAGAATATAACTACTATAATACTGCCTCCTATGTACAAGAATATAACTACTATAATACTGCTCCTATGTACAAGAATATAACTACTATAATACTGCCTCTATGTACAAGAATATAACTACTATAATACTGCTCCTATGTACAAGAATATAACTACTATAATACTGCCTCATATGTACAAGAATATAACTACTATAATACAGCTCCTATGTACAAGAATATAACTACTATAATACTACCTCCTATGTACAAGAATATAACTACTATAATACTGCCTCCTATGTACAAGAATATAACTACTTTCCCATTTCGTCCTACGGCAGCACAGAATGGGTTAACTTTGTTCTCATCCGATCCTAGGACCGCCCACCTAGATAATAGGTACAGATTAAAACAATTAACTCATTAGTAGTGACCTATAAAGGTTGCCTCCTCCAGAACCTCCTTGTGTTTTTTTATTGTCCTCATCGGAGGATGAAGCCCACCTATGGATCCACCTTGGAGATGGCCGTTTGTACCTTGTTGTTTCCAAGGTCCAGGCCGGAGAGTGGTTACAGCCATGTATGGTTCCCTGGCTCCACTCTCGTCCCGCTTACCTCCCACCTGCGTCCCTTCAGCGTCCGGCCATTGGTTTGGCTGATAAGCGCTGTGCCGCTCAGGTATGCCGGCTATCTTCTACTTCCGGTTTCGCAGGTGGAACGCATCGTGGAACGCAGACGCGGCGGTGTCTGACGTCATAGGCGCACGCCCATTCCTTCGGGCGCCAAATTCAAATGTCAGGTATAAAAAGCGGGACTATGCAGAGCTCAGCTGCCCTGGTGCCTAGGCAGCTGAGCTCTAGCGATTTGAAGGTATTTGCCTGTCCTATTGTCAGGCAGTTAACCCCTCATTGCCCTGCTGTTATTTTGAATGATTTATACCTTCATTTTTTATTACAGATGTCCTCCACATCCAGCAAGAGGGCTCGCAAGAGCAGACACAGATTGTGTCAGGGTTGTGACCAACCTCTTCCTGATGATTTCCTGCAGGATCTCTGCCTCAGGTGTTTCCAGGACGCACAGGGAACTGCACCTGCTAAGAAGAAACAGAGAGCTGAACCTGCACTCTGCATCTCCTGTCTGCAGCCCTTACTGGAAGACCATACCTCTAACATCTGCGAGCAGTGTTCCCATCCAGATGAAACATCAGATGACGACACCACCAAGATGATGTCTCTGTTCAAGGCTTTCCTCAAACAAACTAAGCCTAAAAAGTCATCAAAAAAGAGGAGACGTTGGTCTCCATCTTCCTCTTCTGGGGATTCACGGTCAGAAGGTGAAGTCTCCTCTAGTTCGGAGTCGCCGGTTCTAGAGGATAACTTTCTATTCAATAAATCTGACACGAATCATCTTATTAAGGAGGTAAAGAGTATCATGGAAACCAGTAAGGAAAAGGCCAGTAGCTATGACGAGGATAATCTCTTCTACTTTCCGAAGAAGAAGGCGTCGGTGTTTCCAGGTCACCCTGTTCTTGATGCAGTTATGCGTAAGGAGTGGGAACATCCAGTGGCAAGGCTGAACTTAGGCTCCAGATTCAGAGCAGTTTATAAAACAGATCCAGCGGAATCCTCGAGCTGGGAAGGCCCTGCTAGGGTAGACCCAGCAGTGACGAGATTAGCCAGAAAATCATTCTTTCCATCGGATGACTCGGCTTTATTGAAGGACTCTATGAAGAGGAAGGCGGATGGCCTCCTTAAGAGGTCTCACACCTATCTAGCGTCTCTTAATAAAGCGGCCATGGCGTCAGTCCCAGTGGCGCGAGCTCTTAGAGTATGGTTAAGCCATCTTGGCAGGGACATTGAAGACGGTGTCCCCAGAGAAGACCTCCTGAAGCAAATACCTAACCTGAAGCTGGCGGCGGAATTCCTCTGTGATTTCCCAGTAGACACGATAAGGTTTACGGCGAAGAACATGGCTCTCACCAACTCCATACGAAGATCGCTCTGGTTGAAGCTCTGGTCTGGGGATCCATCTTCTAAGAACAATTTATGTTCCCTCCCTTTTGAGCCAGGAGAATTGTTCGGGTCTCACCTGGATAAACTCTTGAAGGTGAATATGGAGGATAAAGTACTAAGTTTTCCTCAAGCCAAGCGGAAGGAGAAACCCAGGAGTTTTCGTGCCTACAGACAGGATCCCAGAAGATCAGGCTATAGAGGTCTCTCAAGCCGAGGAAGAACTGACCGTAGAACTTGGGGTTCGTCGGAGAAACCTAAAAGGAAGACTGAAGAGAATAGGCCTCAGAAGCAGGAATTCTGACGCCAGAATTGTAAGGGTAGGAGGTCGATTATCCCTTTTTCACCGGAGCTGGCTTCAAATTACATCAGACAGCTGGGCTCTGGACATCATACAAAATGGCTACAATCTGGAGTTCAGTCGCGCACCGAGAGACAGGTTTACTGTGAACAAACCAAGAGATCCACAGATCTTTCTTCTGTTAAGGGAGTTCATAGAAAAGGGAGCTTTGGAACCAGTTCCAAACGATTCAAAGAACTCCGGAATCTACTCCAGAATTTTCTGCGTACCCAAAGGGAATGGGAAGAGTCGGCTGATCATAGACTTGCGCTACTTAAACCATCATCTAAAGAAGATCCATTTCAAAATGGAGACGATGAGATCCATTGCTGCTGTCCTCAGAAAGAACCTGTTCATGGCTTCTTTAGATCTCAAAGACGCCTATCTGCATGTTCCTATAAATCCACAGTCAAGAAGATTCCTGAGAGTTGCCATCAAAAGAGGAAGAGAAATTTTGCATTACCAGTTCAGAGCTCTTCCCTTCGGGTTATGTTTAGCCCCGAGGATCTTCACAAAGATAGCAGTACTTATTGCAGTAGAACTTCGCCTGAGGGGGATCCAGATCTTCCCATACCTAGACGACTGGTTGCTGGTAGCCGGTACGGAGAAACTCCTGCATCAACATCTGGAACAAACAGTGAACCTCTTACAGTCTGTGGGTTTCCTAATAAATTGGGAAAAATCAGACACGGTCCCAGCAACTTCCAAGATCTTCCTAGGGTTCCTAGTGAATACTGTCGCCATGAAGCTCTATCTTCCTATGCCAAAGGTGGAAGCACTGAAGAAGGAAATGAAAACTCTGATGTCCCTCCGCTCTCCTTCAGTACGAAGGGTTATGAAGACTCTGGGTCATATGACGTCAGTTTCAGAAGCTGTCCCTTGGGCAAATATCCACAGCAGGGATCTTCAGATGAACATGCTGCGAGCTTGGCGACGCTCCAGACTCAGTTTGGACGCGAGAATAAGGCTGAATCCAGCGACAATTCGGTCCCTCAGATGGTGGTTATGCACAGAAAATTTAGTCAAAGGGAAGAGCTTCCAGTTCCTGTCTTCAGTGATCATAACTACGGATGCCTCCGGCCAAGGATGGGGAGCCCTTCTTCTGAACAAGTGGATGCAAGGCCTCTGGACACACGAGGACAGGATGAAATCCTCGAACTACAAAGAGCTGAATGCGGTTCTGTTGGCTCTTCGCCACTTCAAGTCCGATATAGTAGGGAGATCCGTTCTGATCCGTTCGGACAACTTGACTACCGTATTCTACCTGAACAAACAGGGAGGTACGAGGAGCGGACTTCTTCTGGAGCTGTGCAAAACTATTTTCAGCTGGGCGGAATCACACCTGCTGGAACTAAAAGCAGCGCATATCAGGGGCTGCTGCAATACGCAAGCGGATCATCTGAGCAGGAAGACGGTGAACCAAGCCGAATGGGAGCTCAATCAGTCCGTTTTTTCACCAAATTACAGAGAAGTGGGGCTCTCCTGCATGGGATCTGATGGCGACAGCAGAGAACAGAAAACTGAGCAGGTTTTGTTCGCTGAACAGCTTCGACAGTCCAACAGTGGTGGACGCCTTCTCCAGCTGGGAACGCCTATTCGTCTATATATTTCCCCCGGTACCTCTCATCCCGAGAGTTCTTCGGAAGATAGCAGAGGAGAAGCCTCAGGCCATTATGATCACGCCATTTTGGCCGAGAAGGTCGTGGTTTCCCCTTCTATTTCACTTGTCGAGGGGGAACTTCTGGAAACTCCCCATGCGGCCAGATCTCCTGTTGCAGAAGGACCTGTATCATCAGAATCTACAACGTCTACACCTTACGGCCTGGAGGCTGAGAGAAGTAGACTAGAGAGAAGGGGCTTGTCACAATCAGTAAGCAACACCCTACTGGCGTCTAGGAAAGACTCTACCAACAGAAGATATGCTAAAGTCTGGCAAAAATTTCTATCCTGGATGTCACAGACCAGCCATGAAACCATCAATATTTCTGCCATCCTGCAGTTCCTCCAAGATGGGTTCCAGAAAGGGCTCAAGCCAAATACGCTAAGATCCCACATGACGGCAATAAACTCTAACAGAGAATGAATTCCTTCATCATCCTTTGATATTCCGTTTTTTCAAGGCGATCAAGAGGCTCAAACCTATTCATAGAGACCCAGTGCCCATCTGGGATCTTTCTCTGGTACTAAAAAGGCTTGCAGCTCCCCCATTTGAGCCATTACAAGAAGTAGACTACCAATGGCTTTCCTGCAAGACTCTATTCCTCACAGCAATTACGTCTGCCAAAAGACTGGGGGAACTTCAGGCATTATCTTCAAAATTCCCGTACTTACGTTTCCTGCCAGATGGGGTTCTACTTCGTACTATGCCAGCCTTTTTGCCTAAAATCCCTTCAACAGCAAACAAAAATAGAGTCGTTCCTCCCAGTATTTTTTCCTGAGCCTCTGGACGAGAACCAGAAACTCTTACATACATTAGATGTTAAAAGAGCTCTACTTATCTATTTGCAAAGAACAAGAGAATTCAGAGCAGTAGAAAACCTTTTTGTCCTCTTCTCTGGGCCAAGAAAGGGTTCTTCTCCTTCTAAGGATACTTTGGCAAGATGGATCAAAGCCACAATAATGGAAGCCTATTCTCTGGAAGAGATACCACCTCCATTTCCAGTGAGAGCACATTCCACCAGGGCCACGGCTACTTCTTGGGCAGAAGTCGCACAGGTCTCGATTGAAGAAATCTGCAATGCAGCATCCTGGTCTTCATCCCTGACCTTCGTCAAGCATTATCGTTTGGATGTTAACGCTAGGAGCTCAGCCTTTGGTACCGGGGTTCTGTCTGCAGCTCTGAGTGAGGATACCCCCCCTTGTGATCTATGAAAATCCCATTCTGTGCTGCCGTAGGACGAAATGGGAAAGGAAAAATTCTTACCTGGGATTTTACTTTCCTTGAGTCCGTAGGCAGCACAAGTATACCCTCCCTAATAAATTTCTTATATTGTTTCTTGGCATAATTCTTGGTCTGAGTCTATTTGTATTAACACAAGGAGGTTCTGGAGGAGGCAACCTTTATAGGTCACTACTAATGAGTTAATTGTTTTAATCTGTACCTATTATCTAGGTGGGCGGTCCTAGGATCGGATGAGAACAAAGTTAACCCATTCTGTGCTGCCTACGGACTCAAGGAAAGTAAAATCCCAGGTAAGAATTTTTCCTATAATACTGCTCCTATGTACAAGAATATAACTACTATAATACTGCCCCTATGTACAAGAATATAACTACTATAATACTGCTCCTATGTACAGGAATATAACTACTATAATACTGCCCCTATGTACAAGAATATAACTACTATAATACTGCTCCTATGTACAAGAATATAACTACTATAATACTGCCTCATATGTACAAGAATATAACTACTATAATACAGCTCCTATGTACAAGAATATAACTACTATAATACTACCTCCTATGTACAAGAATATAACTACTATAATACTGCCTCCTATGTACAAGAATATAACTACTATAATACTGCTCCTATGTACAAGAATATAACTACTATAATACTGCCCCTATGTACAAGAATATAACTACTATAATACTGCTCCTATGTACAAGAATATAACTACTATAATACTACCTCCTATGTACAAGAATATAACTACTATAATACTGACTCCTATGTACAAGAATATAACTACTATAATACTGCCTTCTATGTACAAGAATATAACTACTATAATACTGCCTCCTATGTACAAGAATATAACTACTATAATACTGCTCCTATGTACAAGAATATAACTACTATAATACTGCTCCTATGTACAAGAATATAACTACTATAATACTGCCTCCTATGTACAAGAATATAACTACTATAATACTGCTCCTATGTACAAGAATATAACTACTATAATACTGCTCCTATGTACAAGAATATAACTACTATAATACTGCTCCTATGTACAAGAATATAACTACTATAATACTGCTCCTATGTACAGGAATATAACTACTATAATACTGACTCCTATGTACAAGAATATAACTACTATAATACAGCCCTCTAGGAGATTTTTGATATGTAGACGTGTAAGATATTTAAAGCTGTTCACATTGTGAGCTGTTTTAGCTGTTATGATAATATAATAGTGCTCCCCCTGCTGGTAATGCATATTGTAATATTATTGGATTATTTTATTTTCCTCCAGTTTGCTGTCGTTTTTTAAATCTTTTTCATAGATCCTGCGAATTGGTTACAGAATTCAGTGATGTTATAGTAGAAATTAGGAAATTACTGTGTTTCTCGGCTTTTCTTGGTTTTAATTTACGGTATTACTTGAAAACAAAAGTAAAAGAATCCGGGTCGGAGCGTCACAGCATCTGCAGTACCACAAGAGCGGTGCTGTGGAGCAGGAATAACCCTCAGCATGATGGCCCTTGTAGACAGTGTGTGAGATAGTTATCCAAGTGTCTGTATGGGACCTCATAGGTCCTGGATTATAGGAAGTTCTGGATCAAAGGTTAGCGCACAAAATGCAGTTCTGTGCTTTACTGTCAGGATTTCTGGATTACCAGATGTTGAAATCAAGAAATTTCCTTTTCTGTTACATGTTACCTGTATGTTTTTTTTCTATTAGACTTTATAATTTTAATGTTTAACATACATTTTTTTGTGCTTTTTGTGTACTTTTTCAACGCACTTTTTTTTTCTGTGTTTGTGTCTCATTTTTGTTTTTACCTTTTTGTGTATTTTTCATTGTTTTTATTTCCTTTTTTCAGCTTTAACTTTTCTCCCTGTTTTCCTTATTTATATGTTTATTTAACTTTTGTGTTTTTTAAAATCTTTTTTAGGCTACTTTCACACAGCTTTATTAGGTTGCGGCAGAGTGATCCGGCAAGCAGTTCCATCGCCGGAACTGCCTGCCGGATCCGGCAATCTGCATGCAAACGGACATCATTTGTAGACGGATCCGGATGCGGATCCGTCTCACAAATGCATCGCAAGAATGGATCCGTTGTCATATGGAGAAACGGATCAGTTTCTATTTTTTTCACATTTTTACCGGTCTGCGCATGGCATTGCGGTATTTTTAATGCCGGATCCGGCACTAATACATTTCGACAACTGATACGGAATTTTGGACGGAGATAATATTGCAGCATGCTGCAGCATTTCCTCCGTCCAAATTTCCGTTCAGTGACTGAACTGAAGACATCCTGATGCATCCTGAACGGATTGCTCTCCATTCAGAATGCATGGGGATATGCCCGATCAGTTCTTTTCCGGTATAGAGTCCCTAGGACGGACCTCAGCGCCGGAAAAGAAAAACACTAGTGTGAAAGTACCCTAATTTGTGCATTTTTATATTTGTATGTGTGTTATTCAAACTTTTTTCCTTTCTTTGTTTTTCATGTTTGTTTTTAATGTGTGTACTTTTTATGTGTAGTTAATTAAAGTTTTTTCACTTTTTATTAGTGTATTTTTTACTTTTCTGTTCATATAATCTGTATTTGTTTTCTTTTTTGTTTATGTTTTTCCATTTGTTTTTTTTCAGTGTTTTTTTCACTTTTTGGCCCTGTTTTCCATATTTGTGTGTATTTAATTTTTTTGTGTGTTTTAACTTGTGTATTTTTTTCATTATTTGCATGTGTTTTTCATGATATTTTCAATGTTTCATTTTCTGTCTGGTTTGGTCAACTCAACTCTCTCTAAAGGTCTATTCACACGTCCACAACTTTTTTTGCGGTCCGCAAATTGCGGATCCGCAAAACAAGGACACAGGCCATGTGCGTTCCGCATTTTCCAGACCGCACATGGCCGGCATTATGATAGAAATGCATTTTCTTGTCCGTGGCTGTGGACAAGAAAGGGACATTTTCTATTTTTTTGCGGGGCTGCGGAACGGAAGTGCGGATGCGGTCAACTACAATGTTCCTACATTGTAAGGGCTCTTTCACACGAGCGGATGCCGTGCAGGTAATCTGCTGCGTAAGAGTGCAAATTTTGAATTTTGCAAGTGGATTTGCTTGTTTAATTTAAGAGAGTACAGGCCAAAATATGGATCTGGTCCCCTCCAATGATAGCTCTTATTCATACAGGAATCAGCCTGAACAAAAAGCCCTGTAATAGTGGTCACAGGAAGTTCTGCCTGCTATACCGTGGACTGACTCCCCAGGCTGCACAGACTTGTTTCAGTTCTCTCCCAAATGAGAAGCTAGAAAGAAGCTGAGTCCACAGTTTGCTTAAGGGAATCTGAAAATCACATTTATGTGCAGGAGATTAAAGTTTTGCCCATGGTCGCCTGGTCCTGCAGATCTGTAAATTCAGCCCTGCCCGGCCTGTAGCCCAATTCTCAATAGATGTATTTCTGTTCGCAGCCTCTCACCAGCCACGACACGGCTTATATGGTTAGAATTTTCTCCACTTGAAGCTGCTAAAACCATTTCCCAGTTATATAAAGAGAAATGTAATCTCTAATAAATGAGCTGGACCGGAGGCAGCAGAAGCCAGCGCCTCCTCAGAAGATCAGCAGCCGAGAGACTGATTGTAAGAGAAAGAGAGAAATCGAGAGGAAATAACAGCAAAAGAGACACAAACGGCAATAAAACCAGAGGCCGGGAACTACCAGAGTCCACATCACCAGGACTCCTCGTGTATCGGCTTAGCTGCGTACGTTATCAAAAGAGACAGGACAGAAAATCACATCCAAGCCTGACAGACTGAACAAACCCAGAGATGTCACTGGATGTGAGGAGAGAAGAGCGTGAAATCTTCAGAATAGATAGAGCTGATTGAGATTCTGTATTAATACAATGTCCGGATCAATGCCAAAGGGGATGAGACAGGAAAGTGTTAGATGACGAAAATATGAAATGGAAGTAAAAGATAATCTGGGAACGTTACATCCCCTAACTACAAGAATATAACTACTATAATACTGCTCCTATGTACAAGAATATAAATACTATAATACTGCTCCTATGTACAAGAATATAACTACTATAATACTGCCTCCTATGTACAATAATATAACTACTATAATACTGCTCCTATGTACAAGAATATAACTACTATAATACTGCTCCTATGTACAAGTATATAACTACTATAATACTGCTCCTATGTACAAGAATATAACTACTATAATACTGCTCCTGTGTACAAGAATATAACTGCTATAATACTGCCTCCTATGTACAAGAATATAACTACTATAATACTGCTCCTATGTACAAGAATATAAATACTATAATACTGCTCCTATGTACAAGAATATAACTACTATAATACTGCCTCCTATGTACAATAATATAACTACTATAATACTGCTCCTATGTACAAGAATATAACTACTATAATACTGCTCCTATGTACAAGTATATAACTACTATAATACTGCTCCTATGTACAAGAATATAACTACTATAATACTGCTCCTGTGTACAAGAATATAACTGCTATAATACTGCCTCCTATGTACAAGAATATAACTACTATAATACTGCCTCCTATGTACAAGAATATAACTACTATAATACTGCTCCTATGTACAAGAATATAACTACTATATTACTGCTCCTATGTACAAGAATATAACTACTATAATACTGCTCCTATGTACAAGAATATAACTACTATAATACTGCTCTTATGTACAAGAATATAACTACTATAATACTGCTCCTATGTACAAGAATATAACTACTATAATACTGCTCTTATGTACAAGAATATAACTACTATAATACTGCTCTTATGTACAAGAATATAACTACTATAATACTGCCCCTATGTATAAGAATATAACTACTATAATACTGCCTCCTATGTACAAGAATATAACTACTATAATACTGCCTCCTATGTACAAGAATATAACTACTATAATACTGCTCCTATGTACAAGAATATAACTACTATAATACTGCTCCTATGTACAAGAATATAACTACTATAATACTGCTCCTATGTACAAGAATATAACTACTATAATACTGCCTCCTATGTACAAGAATATAACTACTATAATACTGCTCCTATGTACAAGAATATAACTACTATAATACTGCTCCTATGTACAAGAATATAACTACTATAATACTGCCTCCTATGTACAAGAATATAACTACTATAATACTGCTCCTATGTACAATAATATAACTACTATAATACTGCTCCTATGTACAAGAATATAACTACTATAATACTGCCTCCTATGTACAAGAATATAACTACTATAATACTGCTCCTATGTACAAGAATATAACTACTATAATACTGCCTCCTATGTACAAGAATATAACTACTATAATACTGCTCCTATGTACAAGAATATAACTACTATAATACTGCTCATATGTACAAGAATATAACTGCTATAATACTGCCTCCTATGTACAAGAATATAACTACTATAATACTGCTCCTATGTACAAGAATATAACTACTATAATACTGCCTCCTATGTACAAGAATATAACTACTATAATACTGCTTCTATGTACAAGAATATTACTACTATAATACTGCCTCCTATGTACAAGACTATAACTACTATAATACTGCTCCTATGTACAAGAATATAACTACTATAATACTGCCTCCTATGTACAAGACTATAACTACTATAATACTGCCCCTATGTATAAGAATATAACTACTATAATACTGCCTCCTATGTACAAGAATATAACTACTATAATACTGCCTCCTATGTACAAGAATATAACTACTATAATACTGCTCCTATGTACAAGAATATAACTACTATAATACTGCTCCTATGTACAAGAATATAACTACTATAATACTGCTCCTATGTACAAGAATATAACTACTATAATACTGCCTCCTATGTACAAGAATATAACTACTATAATACTGCTCCTATGTACAAGAATATAACTACTATAATACTGCTCCTATGTACAAGAATATAACTACTATAATACTGCCTCCTATGTACAAGAATGTAACTACTATAATACTGCTCCTATGTACAATAATATAACTACTATAATACTGTTCCTATGTACAAGAATATAACTACTATAATACTGCCTCCTATGTACAAGAATATAACTACTATAATACTGCTCCTATGTACAAGAATATAACTACTATAATACTGCCTCCTATGTACAAGAATATAACTACTATAATACTGCTCCTATGTACAAGAATATAACTACTATAATACTGCTCATATGTACAAGAATATAACTGCTATAATACTGCCTCCTATGTACAAGAATATAACTACTATAATACTGCTCCTATGTACAAGAATATAACTACTATAATACTGCCTCCTATGTACAAGAATATAACTACTATAATACTGCTTCTATGTACAAGAATATTACTACTATAATACTGCCTCCTATGTACAAGACTATAACTACTATAATACTGCTCCTATGTACAAGAATATAACTACTATAATACTGCCTCCTATGTACAAGACTATAACTACTATAATACTGCTCCTGTGTACAAGAATATAACTACTATAATACTGCCTCCTATGTACAAGAATATAACTACTATAATACTGCCTCCTATGTACAAGAATATAACTACTATAATACTGCCTCCTATGTACAAGAATATAACTACTAGGGGGGCGGCGTCTGACTGCTGACCTGAGCAGACGCATGTAAGAGAAGCTCCTCTACATGCAATCCAGCATCCTGGTTTATATCGCACCATAACCCAATAAATTATGGGGAAAGTTGGCAAATACTTCCCTACAGATAAAACCGACTCTCCGAAACCGGTTAGAGGGTCCTCAGATATGGAGAAGTACCTGCAAAAGAAGACCTCCGGTGCTGTGTGTGAGGCGGCTAAGATGGCGCCGCGTGAAACAGACGAATGGTCACAAGAAACTGAAAGTGTCGCCGGCGAGCTAGAAGATGAGCCACAGCCAGCAGGCAGAGCCCCTATCTCACAGAAATTCCTCCAACAAGCTCTCTCAGCGGCGATTGCCCCAGTACTTCACGATCTCCATGAGATTAAAACAGATATCAAACAAATAGGGCACCGAGTGGAGACGCTGGAGGGGAACCAAGCAGCCATAATTTCTTTTGCCCGCGCTTTAGGAGATAACACAGCAGCTTGTATGGACTCACTAGATAATGCCTTCTCTCTTATTGAAGACCAAGAGAACCGCAGCAGGCGGAAAAATATCCGGCTGCGCGGCCTCCCGGAACAGCGGCAGCATGAGGAGTTACCTGAAGCAGCGGCCGCCATCTTCACCAGCCTCCTGGGATCAGAGAGCGCTGACGGCATTGAGATAGAGCGCATCCACCGGTCGCTCAGACCAAAGCCAAGGGAAGGCGAAAACCCCAGAGATGTCATCTGCGGCCTGCTAAAGTATACAGATACGGCTGCTATACTGAGAGCGGCCAGAGAGAAGAAGAATCTCACCTATGAGGGTGCTACTATCCTGTTGTTTCAGGATCTGGCGCCAACGATGCTGAACAAAAGGAGAGCCCTCCGACCCCTGACGGAGCACCTGCGCCATATCAAGACCCCATATAAATGGTTATTTCCGTTTGGTCTTACGTTTGCGGTCGGGGGCAGAAGATGCACCATCCGGGTTCCAGGAGATCTAGCTGCAGCGTGGGAGTTACTTCAGACCGACCCGTTAGACATCCCATCATGGCTGCCATCGTCCGAGATCGGGATCCCACTGCCGGACCTGCCGGGGGTACAGAAGTGGACCAAAGCCTTACCAAAGAGGAAGATGGGCCCCAGAGCCAGGGACACATGATTCTCAAGGCATAGAAGTGAGCCCTAGAGTCATACTAATTCGAGCAGTGAGTAATGAGCTTGGACTGTTACGAATATCTTTCTTCTGTTTTGCCAGCCCTGCAAATATTCATATGTTATATGTTTTATATATTTGCTGTATTGTCAAGGTTATATGAGCTTAATCGGATATTCATGCTCATGCCATGCTCCGGTACTACAAGTCCCCATATTATTATGTAATTAACATATTTACATGTTTCTTATAATGGGTTGATATCCAGATATTTAATTGTACTGCACCAGGTTAGCTGGATCTGCTGGTTTCCCATGTTCGGTACAAGACCGTCGGGTCCCCCCCACATGCTATACATCAGGGGTATACTAGCGCAGTCCTGGTGTCAGCGCATTAACTGGGTGGGCGGCATACTGACTGTATGCTCCTTGTTAGGAGTTGTCAGATGTACCCACTCCAAGTTCTGTTATGTGGCCATGTTCCTAAGTTCTATAAGGAATAATGGCTGGGTTCAGTTATTTATAGTTTTGAGTCTCTATTGCACGTTATATTGGGCAGTTGTTGGAGGGTCTCTATATTCATAAACGATGTCACAGATTAAATGTACATCCTTTAACGTAAGGGGTTTCAATACCCCACAAAAAAGATCACAGGTCATACGCTTGTTGCGGAAATACCGCACGGATATATGCTTTTTTCAAGAGCTGCACTTTAGATCTATGAATGTTCCTGTACTTCAGAAGGGTTACTTTAATAGCTGGTTCATTAGTTCATTCGAAAAGGCCAAAAGAGGGGTTGGCATTGCCATAGCGAAGCGTGTTCCCTTTAAGATGTCAGCCACTCAGACAGACGCTGAAGGTAGATTCATCCTTGTGAAAGGGGTAATAGGCACCCAGCCTGTAACCTTAGCGAGTCTTTATAGTCCCAACAGGGGTCAGAAAGCATGGATTTCTAAGACAATGCAGGTGCTCAAGGCCTTTGCCGAAGGGATCTGTATTGTAGGCGGAGACCTTAATGTGGCCCTAAATCCCAGTATTGACACCTCGGATGGATCCACCCAGCAAACACAGAAGACCTTGGGTTGTATCAATTCCCACATTGCTGATGCTAACTTAACTGATGCTTGGCGCTTGACGCACCCCGCAGACAGGGATTATACCTTTTTTTCTGCCTCACACAAGGTATATAAAAGATTAGATTACCTTCTGATCTCAAATTCATGCTTAGATTTGGTGGAGCAGTCAACGATTGACCCCATTACAATATCTGATCATGCACCTGTGTCAATGGTTATACATATTGCCAGTTTACCCCCCCAAATGTAGGCAATGGAGACTTAACGAAACCTTACTGGATAGAAGAGAGGCAGTAGAGGCTCTATCAAAAAAATTGACATGGTACTTTCAAGAAAATTTAACACCAGATGTTTCTCAGACTACAGTGTGGGAGGCGCATAAATCTGTCATGAGAGGAGAACTCATAGCCCTGGGTTGTAAAATTAAAAGGGAGAGACAGCAAACGCTCCACTCCTTACTCAAACAGATTTCAGATCTTGAAGCCACTCATAAGAGGTCTAAAGCATTGAAAATACAGCAAGAACTCCTCCTCCTGAGAACGAAACTGAAAGACCATCTAAACATATGCCACGCCAAAGCGTATCAATATGCGCAGTTTCGGTTTTTTTCTCATGGGGACAGAGGTTCGAAGCTGATGTCATCGCTTATAAAACAACGGAAGGACTCTATGTTCATCCCCAGTATAAAATCCTCGGATGGTACATTACTGCATAGAACTGTAGATATAGCAAAGGAATTTAAGAATTTCTATCAAAATCTCTACGGGTTAGATAAAAGCTCTATTAGTCCAGACCCAGTGGTAAATTCCGTGATGGAAGATTTTCTGTCTCATCTAAATTTACCCCAACTCAGCAGAGAAGAGGGGTCCTCACTGATTGCCCCAGTAACTGAAGAAGAAATAGGGAAAGTATTGAGATCAATGCCCTTGGGGAAATGTCCAGGACCGGATGGATTTCCGGTAGGGTACTACAAGAAATTTGCTGATATCTTATCTCCGCATCTCATGAATTGGTGTAACTCTCTCCTTACAGGTGGACATCTTCCTACTCAATCTTTAGAAGCTACTGTGACTATTCTGCCTAAACCTGGGAAAGACCACACGCTCTGCGGGAGTTACAGGCCCATATCTCTTTTGAACGTCGACGTAAAGGTTTGGGCCAAAATTTTGGTTACTCGCCTTAGTTCCTTTCTTCCCAAATTGATCCACCCTGACCAAGCTGGCTTTGTACCAGGAAGAGAGGGGAACCATAACTCCTGCAGAGTCGTCACGGCAATCCAGTGGGCAAAGAAGCATGGTACCCCCCTGACCTTTTTAAGTGTAGATGCGGAGAAGGCCTTCGACCGGGTAAAATGGAGCTTCATGGAGAGGACACTGCAGAGGTTCGGTATCCCTGAGCAATTTCAGAAAGCCATTATGACTCTCTACACCAACCCGAGTGCTAAAATTAGAGTAAATGGCACCCTTTCACCTTCCTTTCCCATCTATAATGGCACCCGGCAAGGTTGCCCATTATCTCCTGCTCTATACATTTTAGTGATGGAGACACTTCTCCAAGCCATCAGAGACCACCCTGGTATAAGAGGGGTTAGGGCCAAGAAAGACACAATTGAATATATTAATGTCGCCTATGCGGACGACCTCTTGGTGATGGTGTCCAACCCGGTCGAGGCCTTCCCGCATCTTCTCTCCCTATTCGACCTATTTGGCACAGTCTCTAATTACAAGGTTAATTACACCAAATCAGAGGTTATGAATATTACAGCCCCACCAAAGAGTGTATCCTCCCTCAAAGCACAAATCCCTTTATGTGGCAGACTTCTCACATCACTTATCTGGGTATTAATATCCCGTCTAAACTGGAGAACATTTTCCAACTAAACTATACCCCCCTTTTGTCTGAAATACAAAGATTATTAGGATCCCTCCGCATCCCTTTACCTCCTGGATGGGGAGAAAGAATCTGCTGAAGGCTTTTGTGTTACCTAAGATATTATATGTCATGCAGATGCTTCCTGTCTTTCTTCCCTCCTCCTTTTTCACACAGATCCGGAGATTATTCTCTACCTACCTGTGGGGGGGGGGGGGGGGGGGCTAGGATAGCTTACAGTAGACTGATTCTGAGGAAGACTCAGGGTGGGTTTGCACTGCCAGATGTTCAGCTATACTATAGGGCAATCCACCTTAGACGTTGGATGCAGCTACATGTTCCTAGCTGCTCAACGTTGGGTAATGCCTTAGAGACACTCCAACTCTCGCAATCACAGAGAGCAGCATTGTGGGGTCTGACTACCACATCTCTGCATAACCATACACTACTTAAGGGCACAAGTATGATAATTAAACAACTTAACAAAGATCATGGCCTGTTAGGCGGCCCCTCACTAAGTACGCCAGCGGATTTAGCCCCCTTTGCAGTAAGACCTACATTAGCAAACACTTCCCCAGCGTGGAGTTCCCTTAGAGAATTCACCACCAAAGAGTATTTAGATACTGCTCTAGGTAGTTTATCAGCTGATCATCCCTGTCACCTAGCCATGCAGTCCTGCAATTTCCTGGGCTTGGCTGACTTTAAGGCAGTTAGTAAGATTCTAATAGATAAACAGATTCATAAACAGGATCAAACATGGTTCGAGAAAATTCTGTCCTCCAGCTCGCCACACAGTAGATTGATTTCCCTATTTTACTTGGGTCTTAATGTACCCCGAGCTAATGACACTCCTCTATTTCTGAAAACCTGGGAGTCAGAATTAGATAGGTCTTTCACTGAGACGGAGGTTCTCAGACTCTATGCACATTCGCACGGCTTCTCCAGGTGCGTCAAGATACAAGAGCACTCTTTTAAAGTACTCACCCAATGGTACATGACACCGAAACAGATGTTTCTTAGGGGTCTTAGTTCCAGTGACCAGTGCTGGAGATGTAAAGACGGGGTGGGAACGCTTTCACATATCTTTTGGTCCTGCCCTCTGATACACCTTTTTTTGGGAAATGGTATCCAAAGCCATTAGCTCAATTACACAAAAGATGATACCTTTGTCCCCTGAGTTAGTCCTACTATGGCTACCCACCAAAGCTCTTTCCCCTTCTAGGAATAGTTTAGCCACGCAACTGATCCAAGCGGCTAGGTTGATAATTCCTCAGAGGTGGCTGAGTGCAGAACCCCCCACCTTTTCCCAATGGTTGAATAAGGTTGATCATATACAGCGCCTCGAGGAACTAGCCAGTTGGGAGACTAGAACGCATGAGAAACATGCTAAAATGTGGAACCCATGGCTACGATATCGCATGTCACATCGCATGTCACATACAACAGCTGGTTACCTCCAACACCAAATTATTCTATACTTCCTCAAAATGTGCTTAGAGACATAAGTTAAGTTATGTTTTGTATGTTTTCGTAAGGCCGTTGCCTTGTTGTTCACCATTGCATAAAGTGTCCCTGTAAACCAAGTGACTGATACATGTACACATTTCTGTATATTCAAGGTGTGTCCTCACAATGATCCACAAGTGCCTAATGTATAGATGTTATATTACATTATATTTGCTCCAGGTCATGCCTCTTGTACGTTTAACTGCACTATTCATACTGCTTAGACATGTTTGGGGGATGTGCCTATCCACCCTGGCTCTGAAATGTCCATCTATTCCTGTATTGACACTATGTCGGAAAGTCGCTTGTGTAATAATTATCTGCTTCTTTTCAATAAAAAGAACATTGTCAAAGAATATAACTACTATAATACTGCTCCTATGTACAAGAATATCACTACTATAATACTGCTCCAATGTGCAAGAATATAACTACTATAATACTGCCTCCTATGTACAAGAATATCACTACTATAATACTGCCTCCTATGTACAAGAATATAACTACTATAATACTGCTCCTATGTACAAGAATATAACTACTATAATACTACTCCTATGTACAAGAATATAACTACTATAATAATGCCTCCTATGTACAAGAATATAAGTACTATAATACTGCTCCTATGTACAAGAATATAACTACTATAATACTGCCTCCTATGTACAAGAATATAACTACTATAATACTGCTCCTATGTACAAGAATATAACTACTATAATACTGCTCCTATGTACAAGAATATAACTACTATAATACTGCTCCTATGTACAAGAATATAACTACTATAATACTGCTCCTATGTACAAGAATATAAGTACTATAATACTGCTCCTATGTACAAGAATATAACTACTATAATAATGCCTCCTATGTACAAGAATATAACTACTATAATACTGCTCCTATGTACAAGAATATAACTACTATAATACTGCTCCTATGTACAAGAATATAAGTACTATAATACTGCTCCTATGTACAAGAATATAAGTACTATAATACTGCTCCTATGTACAAGAATATAACTACTATAATACTGCCTTCTATGTACAAGAATATAACTACTATAATACTGCTCCTATGTACAAGAATATAACTACTATAATACTGCTCCTATGTACAAGAATATAACTACTATAATACTGCTCCTATGTACAAGAATATAACTACTATAATACTGCTCCTATGTACAAGAATATAACTACTATAATACTGCCTCCTATGTACAAGAATATAACTACTATAATACTGCCTCCTATGTGCAAGAACATAACTACGATAATACTGCTCCAATGTGCAAGAATATAACTACTATAATACTGCTCCTATGTACAAGAATATAACTACTATAATACTACTCCTATGTACAAGAATATAACTACTATAATAATGCCTCCTATGTACAGAATATAACTACTATAATACTGCCTCCTATGTACAAGAATATAACTACTATAATACTGCCTCCTATGTACAAGAATATAACTACTATAATACTGCTCCTATGTACAAGAATATAACTACTATAATACTGCTCCTATGTACAAGAATATAACTACTATAATACTGCTCCTATGTACAAGAATATAACTACTATAATACTGCTCCTATGTACAAGAATATAAGTACTATAATACTGCTCCTATGTACAAGAATATAACTACTATAATAATGCCTCCTATGTACAAGAATATAACTACTATAATACTGCTCCTATGTACAAGAATATAACTACTATAATACTGCTCCTATGTACAAGAATATAACTACTATAATACTGCTCCTATGTACAAGAATATAAGTACTATAATACTGCTCCTATGTACAAGAATATAACTACTATAATACTGCCTTCTATGTACAAGAATATAACTACTATAATACTGCTCCTATGTACAAGAATATAACTACTATAATACTGCTCCTATGTACAAGAATATAACTACTATAATACTGCTCCTATGTACAAGAATATAACTACTATAATACTGCTCCTATGTACAAGAATATAACTACTATAATACTGCCTCCTATGTACAAGAATATAACTACTATAATACTGCCTCCTATGTGCAAGAACATAACTACTATAATACTGCTTCTATGTACAAGAATATAACTACTATAATACTGATTCTATGTACAAGAATATAACTACTATAATACTGCTTCTATGTACAAGAATATAACTACTATGGTACCTGAGGTGTGCTGGAGATGTGGCATAGAAACCGGTTCATTATCACACATCTGGTGGTTCTGCCATAAGATCCAACCGTTTTGGAAATTGATAAAATCAATGATTAATAGCGTTTGCAAAACTAAAGTCGTATTAGATGCCAAACTTATCCTACTGTGGTACCCTAATAGCACGATAACCCCTGCTAAGAATAATCTCCCTACAATGCTGATCACAGCTGCGAGATTACTGGTTCCCCTTTTGTGGAAAACTGATTCCCCACCAAATCTAGATATGTGGACGGACAAGGTAGATCATGTCTACCGCTTTGAGGAATTGGCGCATTGGGAAACAAACTCTCGCCATTGTTTCCTAAAGCTATGGTCCCCATGGAAATCACACAGGAATTTCACATGATAGAGCAGGATTCCCTCACTTCTCTGCCCCCTCCCCCACCTAACCCATTGTCTCCCCCTCCTCCCCTTTTTTCCTCCTTTTGATGTTTGTTTTATGGTGATGATGATGATAATCGCTAGTATTGTCTACACATGATTTGTATGCTGGATAACTACTGTAACTTTTAATGTTATGATACTGATGTCTTGTGTGGGCATGTGGCCTTGTTTTCTTACCTCAATAAAAAGAAATATGGTTAAGAATATAACTACTATAATACTGCTCCTATGTACAAGAACATAACTACTATAATACTGCTCCTATGTACAAGAATATAACTACTATAATACTGCCTCCTATGTACAGGAATATAACTACTATAATACTGCTCCTATGTACAAGAATATAACTACTATAATACTGCTCCTATGTACAAGAATATAACTACTATAATACTGCTCCTATATACAGGAATATAACTACTATAATACTGCTCCTATGTACAAGAATATAACTACTATAATACTGCTCCTATGTACAAGAATATAACTACTATAATACTGCTCCTATGTACAAGAATATAACTACTATAATACTGCCTCCTATATACAAGAATATAACTACTATAATACTGCTCCTATGTACAAGAATATAACTACTATAATACTGCTCCTATGTACAAGAATATAACTACTATAATACTGCTCCTATGTACAAGAATATAACTACTATAATACTGCTCCTATGTACAAGAATATAACTGCTATAATACTGCCTCCTATGTACAAGAATATAACAACTATAATACTGCTATGTATAAGAATATAACTACTATAATACCGCTCCTATGTACAAGAATATAACTACTATAATACTGCTCTTATGTATAAGAATATAACTACTATAATACTGCTCCTATGTACAAGAATATAACTACTATAATACTGCTCCTATGTACAAGAATATAACAACTATAATACTGCTATGTATAAGAATATAACTACTATAATACTGCCTCCTATGTACTAGAATATAACTACTATAATACTGCTCCTATGTACAAGAATATAACTACTATAATACTGCTCCTATGTACAAGAATATAATTACTATAATACTGCTCCTATGTATAAGAATATAACTACTATAATACTGCTCCTATGTACAAGAATATAACTACTATAATACTGCTCCTATGTACAAGAATATAACTACTATAATACTGCTCCTATGTACAAGAATATAACTATTATAATACTGCTCCTATGTACAAGAATATAACTACTATAATACTGCCTCCTATGTACAAGAAAATAACTACTATAATACTGCCTCCTATGTACAAGAATATACCTACTATAATACTGCTCCAATGTGCAAGAATATAACTAATATAATACTGCCTCCTATGTACAGGAATATAACTACTATAATACTACTCCTATGTACAAGAATATAACTACTATAATACTGCCTCCTATATACAAGAATATAACTACTATAATACTGCCTCCTATGTACAAGAATATAACTAATATAATACTGCTCCTTTGTACAAGAATATAACTACTATAATACTGCTCCTAATTACAAGAATATAACTACTATAATACCGCTCTATGTATACAAATATAACTATTATAATGCTGCTGCTCCTATGTACAAGAATATAACTACTATAATACTGCTCCTATGTAGAAGACTATAACTACTATAATACTGCTCCTATGTATAAGAATATAACTACTATAATACTGCCTCCTATGTACAAGAATATAACTACTATAATACTGCCTCCTATGTACAAGAATACAACTACTATAATACTGCTCCTATGTACAAGAATATAACTACTATAATACTGCTCCTATGTACATGAATATAACTACTATAATACTGCTCCTATGTACAAGAATATAACTACTATATTACTGCTCCTATGTACAAGAATATAACTACTATAATACTGCTCCTATGTACAAGAATATAACTACTATAATACTGCTCCTATGTACAAGACTATAACTACTAAAATACTGCTATGTACAAGAATATAACTACTATAATACTGCTCCTATGTACAAGAATATAACTACTATAATACTGCTCCTATGTACAAGAATATAACTACTATAATACTGCTCCTATGTACATGAATATAACTACTATAACACTGCCTCCTATGTACAAGAATATAACTACTATAATACTGCTCCTATGTACAAGAATATAACTACTATAATACTGCTCCTATGTACAAGAATATAACTACTATAATACTGCTCCTATGTACAAGACTATAACTACTATAATACTGCTCCTATGTACAAGAATATAACTACTATAATACTGCTATGTACAAGAATATAACTGCTAAAATACTGATCCTATGTACAAGGATATAACTACTGTAATACTGTTCCTACTGTATGTACAATAATTACTTTGAACTACTATATTGCTGCTTCTGTTTACAAAAAATAACTGCCTGTAGAGCTTAGAGACAGGATTGTGTGGAGACAAAGATCTGAAGAAGGAACCAAAAACTTTTCTGCTGCACGTAAAGAGCATAGTGGCCTCCATAATTCTTAAATGGAAGAAGTTTGTAACAATCAGGACTCTTCCTTGAGCTGGCCACCCCTCCACACTAAGTAATCGGGGGAGAAGATTACCTTGGGTAGGGTATGATTTTTGCGGGATGAGATGACGGTTTTATTGGCACTATTTTGGGGTGCGTGTGACTTTTTGATCGCTTGTCCACTCAAAACATATAACTGAGTGGACAGGGTGACTAAAACAAAGATAACTGGGCACTCTCTAGATATTTGAACCATATGAAGTTTATTAGCATATAAAATCAATAGATATAGTTCAATAAGTGGCAATAAAAGGTGGTACTATCAAATGTTATCACAAATGGCTAACAAACATAACCTAAATCCAAAACATGCAGTATTCCATAAAAATACCTAAAATCAATGGGATACGATTCTAAAATTCGAGAAATAAAATCGGAAAAAATGGAATAATCGATCCACACATAAAATCGTCAGTAGTTGCAAATCGCATAAATAGTTTGTATAATTATTCGTATGGGAAAAGTCTCGAATCTATTGGTGGTGATAAAGCAATGTCCTAAATATACACCCAATGAGTTAGCAGTGGGGTCCGAAAATTCTAATGTCTCAATAAGCAATAGGAAAACAGAAACAAAGCGGCGTCCTGCTACTTGCATGAACCAGCGGCGTCCCACTGGGATGTTGGCAACCAAAGTTTGAATAAGGCCGGATTAAAATCGCACGGTCTTACCGTCTCACTTGTTGGTTCGACAAAGTTCCTTTGTATAGTGGTCATATGAGTATGTAGACCAGTAGTATACGAGCAGTATTCGTCCTAAATTCGCACACTGGCAATTGTTTGACACGTGTAGTCAGACCTTCACCATGGAATCAGGTCTTACAAATTGCTTGTCGAATATACCATTCGTGTGGCGGATGATCTCTCTTTGCGAAAATCCGATACAATCCTCCAGCTTCCCAAGTGGTTCCAAAGTTTGGGGTCCTGTCTAGGCTAGATGCGTTTCGGGGGGGTCAAATTGCCCCTTCCTCAGTAGCTACCAGTCCCCCTAAGATTCCTTTCTTATATAGTGAATAAGGTATTCTAAAAACCTGGATCAGGTCTTTCCAAAAACCTGGAATGGAGCTGAATTAGGCTACTATTTGCTCATTTTCTTTATTCCCATTTCCTAAAATATACCATAAAATCCTCGTAATATAATATATTAATCATTTGCAATACATCCCACCTATAATCTATACATATACTTTTAATAACCAAATTACACTAATAAAAACCATAAGAAATATAAAACCATGCAAAAACTAATCTTTGCAACTTATTATACGCAAACCCCATTGTACCTATCGATATGTATGTCTGCTGGTTCCAATAAACCAAAAAACACATCGGACCCCATGTGGTTTCCATGCGGTTCAGATGTGTTTTTTTCGTAATCACCTCAAATACATCCGTGTAGTAGTTCTACACTCATTAAATATCCAGCAGTACATTTAAAAAAAGGTACGAACTAAAACAATGTTCATACTGAAGAAGAGATTCAAATGTCATATTAATCGACCACAAATAATAGAGAAGTCCTCCTTGAAAAAAGGGCGGCCATATTTGCTGATTTTCGTAAAATGTCATATACAGTGAGATTCAATCTAAGAGATTAAAAGTTGATAATTTCTGTTTTAAAGATGATGATAATGATTTGATTAATGAAGAATATTATGTGGGGAATACATTTAGAGATTTGGAAATATTATTAATTCGCCAATTGAGACAAAGATGGGAGATTAAAACCCTTAATAGGTGTATAGAAGTAAGGCCTTATGCACATGACCGTTTGATTTTAAGGTCCGCAAAAACGGGGTCCGTAGGTCCGTGATCCCTGACCGTTTTTTCGTCCATGGGTCTTCCTTGATTTTTGGAGGATCCACTGACATGTCCGCCTGGCCGCGCGGAGCCGCGTTTTGGTGTCCGCCTGGCCGTGCGGAGCCAAACAGATCCGTCCTGAATTACAATGCAAGTCAATGGGGACGGATCCGTTTGACGTTGACACAATATGGTGCAATTGCAAACGGATCCGCCCCCCATTGACTTTCAATGTAAAGTCAGGAGTCCCTTTTATACCATCGGATAGGAGTTTTCTCCCTCCCCTGTATTTAACTCATTGGTGGCCAGTGCGGCCCCCCCTCCCTCCCCTGTATTTAACTCATTAGTGGCCAGTGCGGCCCCCCCTCCCTCCCTTGTATTTAACACATGGGTGGCCAGTGCGGCCGGCCCCCCCTCCCTCCCATGTAGTTAACTTATTGGTGGCCAGTGCAGCCGGCCCCCCCTCCCTCCCCTGTAGTACTCTAGATTCATTGGTGGCCAGTTGGCCCTCCCCCCTCCCTCCCCCTCCTAATTAAAATCTCCCCCCTTATCATTGGTGGCAGCGGAGAGTACCGATCGGAGTCCCAGTTTATACGCTGGGGCTCCGATCGGTAACCATGGCAACCAGGATGCTACTGCAGTCCTGGTTTCCATGGTTACTTAGCAATTTTTAGAAGCATTATACTTACCTGCGAGCTGTGATGTCTGTGACTGGCCGGGCGCTCCTCCTACTGGTAAGTGAAAGGTCTGTGCGGCGCATTGCTTATAGCACAGACCTGTCCCTTTCCAGTAGGAGGAGCGCCCGGCCGGACACAGACATCGCAGCTCGCAGGTAAGTATAATGCTTCTAAAAATTGCTATGTAACCATGGCAACCAGGACTGCAGTAGCGTCCTGGTTGCCATGGTTACCGATCGGAGCCCCAGCGTATAAACTGGGACTCTGATTGGTACTCTCCGCTGCCACCAATAATAAGGGGGGAGATTTTAATTAGGAGGGGGAGGGAGGGGGGGCCCACTGGCCACCAATGAATCTACAGTACTACAGGGGAGGGAGGGGGGGCCGGCCGCACTGGCCACCAATGTGTTAAATACAAGGGAGGGAGGGGGGGCCCACTGGCCACCAATGAAATTAAAACTGGGGAGGGAGGGGGGTGCCCCCTCCTGCCTGGCAGCACATGATCTATTACAGGGGGCTATGATACGCACAATTAACCCCTCAGGTGCAGCACCTGAGGGGTTAATTGTGCGGATCACAGCCCCCTGTAAGAGATCGGGTGCTGCCAGGCAGCAGGGGGCAGTCATGTACACAGTTCAAAGTATATTCTAACTAGAAGCGTCCCCATCACTATGGGAACGCCTCTGTGTTAGAATGTACTGTCAGATCTGAGTTTTCACGAAGTGAAAACTCAGCTCTGAAAAAGCTTTTATGCAGACGGATCTGCGGATCCGTCTGTGTGAAAGTAGCGTACGGCCACGGACGCGGATGCCAATCTTGTGTGCATCCGTGTTTTTTCACGGACCCATTGACTTGAATGGGTCCGTGAACCGTTGTCCGTCAAAAAAATAGGACAGGAAACACGGATCACGGATGCGGCTGCAAAACTGTGCATTTTCCGATTTTTCCACGGACCCATTGAAAGTCAATGGGTCCGCGAAAAAAAAACGGAAAACGGCACAACGGCCACAGATGCACACAACGGTCGTGTGCATGAGGCCTAAATCAGATTCCGAAAGGATTGACCTTAAATAAACTTCCCGCTCAGGATATCTGTAACGTAGATTTTGATAAAGAATGGGACGGTCTGTTACATGAACAGTCCGTTGCATTAACTAATTTAGTAATTAAAAGACGTTTAGAAATTTTGGAAGAGACCACAAAGAAAATAGCGGAAATGAAAATAACAGTGGATAGATTTCCCAAAAAAGAGGAATTGAACAATTGCCACTCCAAATTATGTAACAATTTAGATAGAATAGAAAGGGAAATAATTGAAAAGAAGATTAAGAAATTTTATTTTATTAAGAAAGGGAGAAGGGAAAGGAGGGGACATATTGCAGAAGGGGAAATGATAGTTTAGATCACACACAAGAGCAAGAGATTAACACTTTAAGGGAAGAATACACTAGGGAGATGGATATACACAAACACATAAATGTGAATGTACCGGTCCATAATAGATTTCTTTTTTCAAGTCCTCCTTGAAAAAAGGGCGGCCTGATTTTCGTAAAATGTCATATACAGTGAGATTCAAGAGTTAATGCTATTGAGTGGAAGCCCACTGCCAAGGGCCAACCCCCCTGATATAAAATACTAGGTGGGGTTAAACCATCAGCAGGGGGCGTCCACCCACTCTATAGAAAGCCGAATAATTCAAATTCGGAATTAAGCCCCCCTGGAAGTAAGGTGTTCAATTCGAAAATACGCTGCGTTTCCAGTCTCGACTTCTTGCTGATGTGATTACCACCCCTCCAATCTTTGTTAACCTTATCAATGGCTGCAAACTTAAGGCCAATTGGATTTTGATTGTGTGTTACTTTAAAGTGGTTAGACAAAGAGAGTGTTTCCAAACCCTTTCTGATATTGGCCACATGCTCCGAATTGCGTTTTTTCAAAGTTCTTTTGGTCCTCCCTACATACTGCTTACCACAGGGACATTCAATCACGTAGATTACATCTGTCGAGTTGCATGACAAAAATTCTCCTATCTTGTGCTTATATTTGTTTGTGGTGGAGATAATCTCATTGGTTCTACGTGGGAAGTCTGTAATCTTACAGTTTCCACATTGTCCACATCTAAAGAAGCCATTAATGTTCGCCCAACTTTGGACTGAACATATTTGATTGACTTCTTTCTTAATCGTTGGGGCCACTTTATTATTTAGACTTGAGGCTTTAGTGAATATGATACGGGGATTAGATGGAATA
Source organism: Bufo bufo (assembly GCF_905171765.1). NCBI lineage: Eukaryota > Metazoa > Chordata > Amphibia > Anura > Bufonidae > Bufo > Bufo bufo. The sequence goes on along the minus strand of NC_053392.1, from coordinate 34,598,567 downwards.
ATGGAACTCAATATTCTGTCCTTTTTTATCAGATGCCAATGTTTGTCTATTATATTTTGAAACCTCCTATACTCACTGTTAAAAGGTAAAATTATACGAAGTTCGCCTTCCTTCTGTTCTTTATCCACTGTCTCCTTCTCTTTAAAAAAAATTTCTCTTTTCATATCTCTTACTTTATTAAGCGCTCCATCTAAAAGCTCCATAGGTTATTCTTTCTCTAAAAATGCTTTTTTCATTTCCACTGCTTCCATCTCGAACTGGTCGTTTAAGGTGCAGTTGCATTTTATCCTCTGAAACTGGCCCTGAGGAATATTAATGAGCCAGCTTGGGAGATGGCAACTGCCATAGAGGATATAACAGTTTCTGGTCGATGGTTTGATATATGTACAGCATTTAAATTTATTAGTCTCTACATAAATATTTAAATCCAAAAATCGCTTATCGCTCCCGATAATTTAAGGTTAAAACTATTTAAATTAATCTCTTTTAAAAAATTATCCAACTCTTCCCCTCCAGATTTCCATATAAAAAACACATCATCGATGTATCTTTGCCAGAGCACCAGGTCCGTCCCCAGTCTGGGGGCAATGCACTGTTCCTCCCAACTAGCCATAAACAAATTAGCATAACTGGGGGCGAACCTGGTGCCCATGGCTGTACCCCGAGTCTGTAAATAAAAATCCCTATTGAAATTAAAATAATTATGTGATAGAATAAAATCAATACTATCGATTAAAAATTCCATTTGTTTCTGGGCCAACCTCCCATCTTCCTGTAGTTGGGCTCTCACTGCTTCTTTACCCTGTGCATGATCAATCACCGTATATAGGGATTGTACATCCAACGTACACATCAACCAGGTCTCTTCAAATTCCATGTTCTGTATTAATTTAATAATTTGCGTAGTATCCTTCGTATAAGAAGGCATTTTTTGAACCCTAGGCTGTAACAATATATCTATATACTGGGATAAGTTACAAGTCAGAGAGTCAATCCCTGATACAATGGGACATCCCGGTGGATTAGTCATGTCTTTGTGTATTTTAGGTATTGTATAAAAAACTGGTATCCGTGGGTATTTATTAGTCATAAACTCATATTCCTCTTGTTTTAAAATACCGTCTTTTATCCCTCCTTCACACAAATCTATTAATTCTTTATAAAATAGTTGTGTCGGGTCTCCTGTCAGTTTTTTATAGGTGTCCCTGTCTGACAGTTGTCTTAAACATTCAGAATTATATTGTTCCACATCCTGAACTACTATTGATCCGCCCTTATCAGCAGGGCGGATAATGATACTGTTAACTTTTTGCAAATTTTTAAATGCTATAATTTCTTCCTTGGTCAGGTTTTGGCGTAAGTATCTTGTTTTCTCCTTTACTCTGCGTAGATCATTTTCCACTCATCTCGTTCCTAGGATATTTCTTCGATTGATTTTTTAAATTAGTGTGGGTATATTGTTCCAATTGAACGCTAGAGTTGGTTACTCCAACTATAGGGTTCTTTAGAAAATATTTCTTTAGGCAAAGCCGTCGCATGAACTTCTCCACTCCAATAAAAGTCCAAAATTTATTTAATTTAGCCGTCGGGGCGAATTTTAATCCCTTATTCAATATTTGTCTTTCAGTATTTGATAAGGTGAAGGTACTCAAATTTATAATACAGTCATTCTCAACCTGGGATCCTGTTATCTCTGATAGTGTCTTTCTCTTCCTCCTTCCCCTCCTAATCTTCCCCTTTCTTCCTCGTGATATCTCACCCTGGGTGAATAATTCAGTTTGTGTGGATCGTGGTGTTGATTGTGCTGTCTCCCTACTGGTTGTGTCCTGTGATCCTGTCGTGAGTTCTGTGGTCTGGTCCTCAAATTGTAAGAGTGATCTATAGGTGTATATGGGTGAACTACTGGTGGTCTTCTTACAGGTGATCTTTGTCTTGTGCGAATCCTGTGATGTGGTGGTGTCCGGTCTAAAAAATGTTCTCTATCTTCTAAAATTTCAAATCTATTATGGACCGGTACATTGACATTTATGTGTTTGTGTATATCCATCTCCCTAGTGTATTCTTCCCTTAAAGTGTTAATCTCTTGCTCTTGTGTGTGATCTAAACTAACTATCATTTCCCCTTCTGCAATATGTCCCCTCCTTTCCCTTCTCCCTTTCTTATTAAAATGAAATTTCTTGATCTTCTTTTCAATTATTTCCCTTTCTATTCTATCTAAATTGTTACATAATTTGGAGTGGCAATTGTTCAATTCCTCGTTTTTGGGAAATCTATCTACTGTTATTTTAATTTCTGCTATTTTCTTTGTGGTCTCTTCCAAAATTTCTAAATGTCTTTTAATTACTAAATTAGTTAATGCAACGGACTGTTCATGTAACAGACCGTCCCATTCTTTATCAAAATCTACGTTACAGAGATCCTGAGCGGGAAGTTTATTTAAGGTCAATCCTTTCGGAATCTGATTTACTTCTATGCACCTTTTAAGGGTTTTAATCTCCCATCTTTGTCTTAATTGGCGAATTAATAATATTTCAAAATCTCTAAATGTATTCCCCACATAGTATTCTTCATTAATCAAATCATTATCATCATCTTTAAAACAGAAATTAACAACTTTTAATCTCTTAGATTCAATATGGTCCCAAATATCCGTGGTCATGGTTAGTTCGTGCAATCACAAGGGTGAAATGTATAAGGATAAAAATGGTGAATGTGACGCATAGAAGTAACTACTGACCACAAAGAGGTGCACTCAGTCAAGTGGACTCACCCTGTCCACTCAAAACATATAACTGAGTAAAACAAAGATAACTGGGCACTCTCTAGATATTTGAACCATATGAAGTTTATTAGCATATAAAATCAATAGATATAGTTAATAGATTAGATATATAATCAATAGTTAATAGATTGACTCTATATAGATATATTGTTACAGCCTAGGGTTAAAAAAATGCCTTCTTATACGAAGGATACTACGCAAATTATTAAATTAATAGAGAACATGGAATTTGAAGAGACCTGGTTGATGGGTACATTGGATGTACAATCCCTATATACGGTGATTGATCATGCACAGGGTAAAGAAGCAGTGAGGGCCCAACTACAGGAAGATGGGAGGTTGGCCCAGAAACAAATGGAATTTTTAATTGATAGTATTGATTTTATTCTATCACATAATTATTTTAATTTCAATGGGGATTTTTATTTACAGACTCGGGGTACAGCCATGGGCACCAGGTTCGCCCCCAGTTATGCTAATTTGTTTATGGCTAGTTGGGAGGAACAGTGCATTGCCCCCCGACTGGGGACGGACCTGGTGCTCCGGCAAAGATACATCGATGATGTGTTTTTTATATGGAAATCTGGAAGGGAAGAGTTGGATAATTTTTTAAAAGAGATTAATTTAAATAGTTTTAACCTTAAATTTTCAAGAGCGATAAGCAATGAAAAATTTGAGTTTTTGGATTTAAATATTTATGTAGAGACTAATAAATTAAAATGCTGTACATATATCAAACCATCAACCAGAAACAGTTATATCCTCTATAGCAGTTGCCATCTCCCAAGCTGGCTCATTAATCTTCCTCAGGGCCAGTTTCGGAGGATAAAACGCAACTGCACCTTAAAGAGGACCTTTCACCTGTATAAACAGCCTGGGAGAAAAAAACCTCCCAGGCTGTGAGCTGTGCGCTGCGATTGGCCAGCGCTGCAGCCTAGGAGAAGGAGACGCCCACAGGACAAGGGAAGACACCGCCTACTATAACTTAAGGAGCAGAGGTACCGGAGCCTATAACGGGAGAACGGAGCGGCGCCCGGGGATAATAGTAAGTGCAGTGAGATCCCCGGGCGCCGCTCTATATGGCAGCATACTTAGTTAACATAGTTTATACAGGTGAAAGGTCCTCTTTAAACGACCAGTTCAAGATGGAAGCAGTGGAAATGAAAAAAGCTTTTTTAGAGAAAGAATACCCTATGGAGCTTTTAGATGGAGCGCTTAATAAAGTAAGAGATATGAAAAAAGAATTTTTTTTTAAAGAGAAGGAGACAGTGGATAAAGAACAGAAGGAAGGCGAACTTCGTATAATTTTACCTTTTAACAGTGAGTATAGGAGGTTTCAAAATATAATAGACAAACATTGGCATCTGATAAAAAAGGACAGAATATTGAGTTCCATTATTCCATCTAATCCCCGTATCATATTCACTAAAGCCTCAAGTCTAAATAATAAAGTGGCCCCAACGATTAAGAAAGAAGTCAATCAAATATGTTCAGTCCAAAGTTGGGCGAACATTAATGGCTTCTTTAGATGTGGACAATGTGGAAACTGTAAGATTACAGACTTCCCACGTAGAACCAATGAGATTATCTCCACCACAAACAAATATAAGCACAAGATAGGAGAATTTTTGTCATGCAACTCGACAGATATAATCTACGTGATTGAATGTCCCTGTGGTAAGCAGTACGTAGGGAGGACCAAAAGAACTTTGGAAAAAACGCATTTCAGAGCATGTGGCCAATATCAGAAAGGGTTTGGAAACACTCTCTTTGTCTAACCACTTTAAAGTAACACACAATCAAAATCCAATTGGCCTTAAGTTTGCAGCCATTGATAAGGTTAACAAAGATTGGAGGGGTGGTAATCACATTAGCAAGATGTCGAGACTGGAAACGCAGCGTATTTTCGAATTGAACACCTTACTTCCAGGGGGGCTTAATGCCGAATTTGAATTATTCGGCTTTCTATAGAGTGGGTGGACGCCCCCTGCTGATGGTTTAACCCCACCTAGTATTTTAAATCAGGGGGGATGGCCCTTGGCAGTGGGCTTCCACTTAATAGCATTAACTCTAGATCTCACTGTGTATGACATTTTACGAAAATCAGCAAATATGGCCGCCCTTTTTTGAAGGAGGACTTCTCTATTATTTGTGGTCGATTAATATGACATTTGAATCTCTTCTTCAGTATGAACATTGTTTTAGCTCGTACCTTTTTTTAAATGTACTGCTGGATATTTAATGAGTGTAGAACTACTACACGGATGTATTTGAGGTGATTACAAAAAAAACGCATCTGAACCGCATGGAAACCGCATGGGGTCCGATGCGTTTTTTGGTTTATTGGAACCGGCAGACATACATATCGATAGGTACAATGGGGTTTGTGTATAATAAGTTGCAAAGATTAGATTTTGCATAGTTTTATATTTCTTATTGTTTTTATTAGTGTAATTTGGTTATTAAAAGTATATGTATAGATTATAGGTGGGATGTATTGCAAATGATTAATATATTATATTACAAGGATTTTATGGTATATTTTAGGAAATGGGAATAAAGGAAATGAGCAAATAGTAGCCTAAATGTTGATCCATTTCAGGTTTTTGGAAAGACCTGATCCAGGTTTTTAGAATACCTTATTCACTATATAAGAAAGGAATCTTAGGGGGACTGGTAGCTACTGAGGAAGGGGCAATTTGACACCCCGAAACGCGTCTAGCCTAGACAGGACCCCAAACTTTGGAACCACTTGGGAAGCTGGAGGATTGTATCGGATTTTCGCAAAGAGAGATCGTCCGCCACACGAATAGTATATTCGACAAGCAATTTGTAAGACCTGATTCCATGGTGAAGGTCTGACTACACGTGTCAAACAATTGCCAGTGTGCGAATTTAGGACGAATACTGCTCGTATACTACTGGTCTACATACTCATATGACCACTATACAAAGGAACTTTGTCGAACCAACAAGTGAGACGGTAAGACCGTGCGATTTTAATCCGGCCTTATTCAAACTTTGGTTGCCAACATCCCAGTGGGACGCCGCTGGTTCATGCAAGTAGCGGGACGCCGCTTTGTTTCTGTTTTCCTATTGCTTATTGAGACATTAGAATTTTCGGACACCACTGCCAACGCATCGAATTGGGTGTATATTTAGGACTTTGCTTTATCGCCACCAATAGATTCGAGACTTTTCCCATACGAATAATTATACGAACTATTTATACGATTTGCAACTACTGACGATTTTATGTGTGGATCGATTATTCAATTTTTTCCAATTTTATTTCTCGAATTTTAGAATCGTATCCCATTAATTTTAGGTATTTTTATGGAATACTGCATGTTGTGGATTTAGGTTAAGTTTGTTAGCCATTTGTGATAACATTTGATAGTACCACCGTTTATTGCCACTTATTGAACTATATCTATTGATTTTATATGCTAATAAACTTCATATGGTTCAAATATCTAGAGAGTGCCCAGTTATCTTTGTTTTACTCAAAAAAAAAACATGTTTTAGTATCTCCATTTTCTGAGAGCCATAGTTTTTTCAGTTTTTGGGCGATTATCCTATGTAGGGTCTCATTTTTTGTGAGATGAGATGACGGTTTGATTGGTACTATTTTGGTGGGCAAACGCCTTTTTGATCGCTTGCTGTTGTACTTTTTGTGATGTAAGGTGACAAACAAATTGTTTATTTAGCACAGTTTTTATTTTTTACGGTGTTCACCTGAGGGGTTAGGTCATGTGATATGTTTATAGAGCCAGTCGATACGGACATGGCGATACCTAATATGTATACTTTTTTTTTTCCCCTATTTTTTTCCAATTTATTTAAACTTTATTTGGGGAAAATGACGTTTTTGTTTATTTTTACTTTAAACTTTTAATTATTTTGGGGGAAAACTTAATTTTTTCAACTTTTTTTTCACTTTATTTTTTGTCCCACTTTTGGACTTGAACTTTTGGGGGTCTAATCCTTTACAATGCATTCCAATACTTCTGTATTGGAATGCAATGGCTGTATGGGTAATACTGTGTGTATTACTCATACAGCTTCCGACCTGTGAGATCCAGGGGGCTGGATCTCACAGGCTCGTCACCAGAAGGCAGCGCAGATGTCTCAGGAAGGCATCGCGCTGCCTTCCATGCCATCGGGTCCCCCCTACAGCCGCATGGGGACCTGATGCCACGACCGCCCGCCGCCACCGCAATAGGTAAAAGCCGCAAACCGCAGGTCTGAATTAACCTGCGGTTTGCGGCGATCGCTGACATGGGGGGGTCACGGGACCCCCCTGCGCATTTAGCCGAGGTGCCTGCTCAATAATTTGAGCAGGCACCGGCTTCCAATCACCGCCCGCTGCGCGGCGGTGATCAGAAATACACAGTCCTTAAGTACCAGGACAAAAGGGCGTACCTGTACACCCTGTGTCCTGAAGAGGTTAAAGGCATGTGGTCCTTAAATTTTTATCAGATGAAAAACTGCCTGTTTCAGTTTAATCGTTATTTTCAATTAATTGAATGCTCAAAAAATGTTTTGTCTCACTCTCATTTCTTCTTGTTGCATGTTGAAGCTCTACTTAGAACCTTGTTAAGATCCAACAATGTAAAATATGATTTTTTTGCCATTTTTCAAGTGGTCTTAAACTTTTGATCAGGACTGTATTATATTATATGTAAATATATTATGGCTAAAAACATCAGTAGTAGTTTCCCACATATTATGCATTCATATATATCAGAAGTATTATTTAATATATATATATATATATATATATATATATATATTTATATTATTTTTTTGTAATTACACATTTATTTTGTGCCATACATTTTTTACAATTACTAAAAGAAATAAGTCTTCTGCTGAATAGGAATACTCACTACATCAGAAACTTTTATGAGGTTTTTCTGACACAGTTTAGCATTCAGCTTTATAGCTGAGTAGATAAGGTCTTTGCCTCTAATGTACAATTTTGGGAGTTCAAATCCCAGCAGAAACTTTTCAGAAATTAGATTTAAATACACTGGGGTGTCCCCAAGCACTGACTCCATATATGGATATAGCTACATATGGAGTCAGAGCAGGGACTCCTTAGCCGAACTAGAGTCCCGACACCCTCCCCTCTTCAGAGCTGGGGGTGCCTGGGGTTCTACCATTGACTTCTATTGTGCTCGGTAGAACACCCGAGCATCACAAAGTGTTCTACTCTTTGGTGCTTGATCAACACTAGCCACGATATATTGGCTCTGCCTTCTGTCATTTTGGACCCAGCTACAAAATGGGTCCACTTTAAGTTCTCAGTTCACCCCTGACTCTCAGACTGTGAGAAATAAGATTCTCTGGTCTGATGGAGCCAAGATTCAACTTTTTGGCCTCAATTCTAAATGTCATGTTTGGAGGAAACCAGGCACTCCTCATCACCTGCCCAATACCATCTCTACAGTGAAGCATGGCGGCAGCACCATGCTGTGGGGGTGTTTTACAGTGGCTAGGACATCCAGCGGGGGGAGAAGCCAATAGCAGGCCGCGATATTACTAGTGGCCCAGGCATTGGGGGGGACATTTTAGACTTCAGATAACCGCTTTAATGAAAACCTAGTCCAGACTGACTAAGTGAAAGGTTTACCTTCCAACAAGATAAAGACCCTAAGCACAAAGCCGAGACAACACAGGAGCAGCTTAGGGACAACTCTGTGAATGTCCTTGTGTGGCCCAGCCAGAGCCCTGAACCAATAGAACATCTCTGGAGAGACCTGAAAATGGCTGTCTACCAATGGTCCTCATCCAACCTGACAGCTTGATAGGATTTGCAGAGAGAACGGCAGAAAATCCCCAAAAGACTTATGTCCTGAGTAAAGGGGCTGAAGAATTATGTCTTGAGTGAAGGGGCAGAAGATTTATGTCCTGAGTGAAGGGGCTTAAGACATATGTCCTGAGTAAAGGGATTGTGGACGTATGTCCTGAGCAAAGGGGCTGAAGATTTATATCCCAAGTAAAGAGGCTGAAGATTTATGTCCTGAGTAAATTGGCTGAAGACCTATGTCCTGAGTAAAGGGGCTGAAGACCTATGTCCTGAGTAAAGGGGCTGAAGACCTATGTCCTGAGCAAAGGGGCTGAAGATTTATGTAAATGTGAGTTTTTTGTTTTTCCTTTTTAATGAATTACCATAGATTTCTCACTTTCTCATTATGGGGGATTGGAAGCAGAATCATGGCATAAGGAGCAAGAAAACAAAATGTGATAAAAGTTAAAGGGCCTGAAGACTTTCCAAAAGTCACTAAGTAGTGGTGAAGAAACAAGGATCTTCTGAGATATGCAGCTGTGCACCAGACGTATCGTATTATGGGGTGCAGGCACTACAGCGGAGTAAACCTTTAAGTGACCTCTCATAGTATATATATATTTTACTGCAGTAAATATTCTAAGAAGTAAAGATGGCGGGACGTTCCTTCTCTAATGCTTTCCATTAGCAGGAATTCAGATTAGGTGTCTCAGTACGTCCCGCGGACTGAAAGTCTGCTCATAGAAGATCAATAGCCTCTCCTCTCAAGGAAGGAAGTAAAAGCGACACCGGTCTATTATACTGCTTGAATTTCTTTAGTGCTGGCAGGTCGACCGCTTCTACAAGACAAAAACCAACCGCTATAATGTTGGTGTTTCTAAATATCACTGAATCCAGCAAAATATAGAGAAATCCCATAGTGAGGAGATCACTACGTGGTAATAACCGACTCCAGCAATCGTCACTGTCAGTCACGCACAAAGCCCTAAATGGTAGTGTTATAGCAGTTATAGCATTCTTGTACATAGGAGCAGTATTATAGTAGTTATATTCTTGTACATAGGAGCAGTATTATAGTAGTTATATTCTTGTACACAGGAGGCAGTATTATAGCAGTTATAGCATTCTTGTACATAGGAGCAGTATTATAGTAGTTATATTCTTGTACATAGGAGCAGTATTATAGTAGTTATATTCTTGTACACAGGAGGCAGTATTATAGTAGTTATATTCTTGTACATAGGAGGCAGTATTATAGTAGTTATATTCTTGTACATAGGAGCAGTATTATAGTAGTTATATTCTTGTACATAGGAGCAGTATTATAGTAGTTATATTCTTGTACATAGGAACAGTATTATAGTAGTTATATTCTTGTACATAGGAGCAGTATTATAGTAGTTATATTCTTGTACACAGGAGGCAGTATTATAGTAGTTATATTCTTGTACATAGGAGGCAGTATTATAGTAGTTATATACTTGTACATAGGAGCAGTATTATAGTAGTTATATTCCTGTACATAGGAGCAGTATTATAGTAGTTATATTCTTGTACATAGGAGGCAGTATTATAGTAGTTATATTCTTGTACATAGGAGGCAGTATTATAGTAGTTATATTCTTGTACATAGGAGGCAGTATTATAGTAGTTATATTCATGTACATAGGAGCAGTATTATAGTAGTTATATTCTTGTACATAGGAGCAGTATTATAGTAGTTATATTCTTGTACATAGGAGGCAGTATTATAGTAGTTATATTCTTGTACATAGGAGGCAGTATTATAGTAGTTATATTCTTGTACATAGGAGGCAGTATTATAGTAGTTATATTCATGTACATAGGAGCAGTATTATAGTAGTTATATTCTTGTACATAGGAGCAGTATTATAGTAGTTATATTCTTGTACATAGGAGGCAGTATTATAGTAGTTATATTCTTGTACATAGGAGGCAGTATTATAGTAGTTATATTCTTGTACATAGGAGGCAGTATTATAGTAGTTATATTCATGTACATAGGAGCAGTATTATAGTAGTTATATTCTTGTACATAGGAGCAGTATTATAGTAGTTATATTCTTGTACATAGGGGCAGTATTATAGTAGTTATATTCTTGTACATAGGAGCAGTATTATAGTAGTTATATTCTTGTGCACAGGAGCAGTATTATAGTAGTTATATTCTTGTACATAGGAGCAGTATTATAGTAGTTATATTCTTGTACATAGGAGCAGTATTATAGTAGTTATATTCTTGTACATAGGAGGCAGTATTATAGTAGTTATATTCTTATACATAGGAGCAGTATTATAGTAGTTATATACTTGTACATAGGAGCAGTATTATAGTAGTTATATACTTGTACATAGGAGCAGTATTATAGTAGTTAAATTCTTGTACATAGAGGCAGTATTATAGTAGTTATATTCTTGTACATAGGAGCAGTATTATAGTAGTTATACGGTTGTACATAGGAGCAGTATTATAGTAGTTAAATTCTTGTAGATAGGAGCAGTATTATAGTAGTTATATTCTTGTACATAGGAGCAGTATTATAGTAGTTATATTCTTGTACATAGGGGCAGTATTATAGTAGTTATATTCTTGTACATAGGAGCAGTATTATAGTAGTTATATTCTTGTACATAGGAGCAGTATTACAGTAATTATAGTCTTGTACATAGGAGGCAGTATTACAGTAGTTATATTCTTGTACATAGGAGGCAGTATTATAGTAGTTCTATTCCTGTACATAGGAGCAGTATTAGGGTAGTTATATTCCTGTACATAGGAAAAGTATTATAGTAGTTATATTCTTGTACATAGGAGCAGTATTATAGTATTTATATTCTTGTACATAGGAGGAAGTATTATAGTAGTTATATTCTTGTACATAGGAGCAGTATTATAGTAGTTATATTCTTGTACATAGGAGCAGTATTATAGTAGTTATATTCTTGTACATAGGAGGAAGTATTATAGTAGTTATATTCTTGTACATAGGAGCAGTATTATAGTAGTTATATTCTTGTACATAGGAGCAGTATTATAGTAGTTATATTCTTGCACATAGGAGGCAGTATTATAGTAGTTATATTCTTGTACATAGGAGCAGTATTATAGTAGTTATATTCTTGTACATAGGAGCAGTATTATAGTAGTTATATTCTTGTACATAGGAGCAGTATTATAGTAGTTATATTCTTGTCTATAGGAGGCAGTATTATAGTAGTTATATTCTTGTACATAGGAGCAGTATTATAGTAGTTATATTCTTGTACATAGGAGCAGTATTATAGTAGTTATATTCTTGTACATAGGATGCAGTATTATAGTAGTTATATTCTTGTACATAGGAGGCAGTATTATAGTAGTTATATTCTTGTACATAGGATGCAGTATTATAGTAGTTCTATTCCTGTACATAGGAGCAGTATTATTGTAGTTATATTCCTGTACATAGGAAAAGTATTATAGTAGTTATATTCTTGTACATAGGAGCAGTATTATAGTAGTTATATTCTTGTACATAGGAGGAAGTATTATAGTAGTTATATTCTTGTACATAGGAGCAGTATTATAGTAGTTATATTCTTGTACATAGGAGCAGTATTATAGTAGTTATATTCTTGTACATAGGAGCAGTATTATAGTAGTTATATTCTTGTACATAGGAGCAGTATTATAGTAGTTATATTCTTGTACATAGGAGGCAGTATTATAGTAGTTCTATTCCTGTACATAGGAGCAGTATTATAGTAGTTCTATTCCTGTACATAGGAGCAGTATTATGGTAGTTCTATTCCTGTACATAGGAGCAGTATTATGGTAGTTATATTCCTGTACATAGGAGCAGTATTATAGTAGTTATATTCTTGTACATAGGAGCAGTATTATAGTAGTTATATTCTTGTACATAGGGGGCAGTATTATAGTAGTTATATTCTTGTACATAGGAGGAAGTATTATAGTAGTTATATTCCTGTACATAGGAGCAGTATTATAGTAGTTATATTCTTGTACATAGGAGGAAGTATTATAGTAGTTATATTCTTGTACATAGGAGGCAGTATTATAGTAGTTATATTCCTGTACATAGGAGCAGTATTATAGTAGTTATATTCTTGTACATAGGAGAAGTATTATAGTAGTTATATTCTTGTACATAGGAGCAGTATTATAGTAGTTTTATTCTTGTACATAGGAGGCAGTATTATAGTAGTTATATTCTTGTCTATAGGAGGCAGTATTATAGTAGTTATATTCTTGTACATAGGGGGCAGTATTATAGTAGTTATATTCTTGTACATAGGAGGCAGTATTATAGTAGTTATATTCTTGTACATAGGAGGCAGTATTATAGTAGTTATATTCTTGTACATAGGAGCAGTATTATAGTAGTTATATTCTTGTACATAGGAGCAGTATTATAGTAGTTGTATTCTTGTACATAGGAGCAGTATTATAGTAGTTATATTCTTGTACATAGGAGCAGTATTATAGTAGTTATATTCTTGTACATAGGAGGCAGTATTATAGTAGTTCTATTCCTGTACATAGGAGGCAGTATTATAGTAGTTATATTCCTGTACATAGGAGCAGTATTATAGTAGTTATATTCTTGTACATAGGAGGAAGTATTATAGTAGTTATATTCCTGTACATAGGAGCAGTATTATAGTAGTTATATTCTTGTACATAGGAGGAAGTATTATAGTAGTTATATTCTTGTACATAGGAGGCAGTATTATAGTAGTTATATTCCTGTACATAGGAGCAGTATTATAGTAGTTATATTCTTGTACATAGGAGGAAGTATTATAGTAGTTATATTCTTGTACATAGGAGCAGTATTATAGTAGTTTTATTCTTGTACATAGGAGGCAGTATTATAGTAGTTATATTCTTGTCTATAGGAGGCAGTATTATAGTAGTTATATTCTTGTACATAGGGGGCAGTATTATAGTAGTTATATTCTTGTACATAGGAGCAGTACTATAGTAGTTATATTCTTGTACATAGGAGGCAGTATTATAGTAGTTATATTCTTGTACATAGGAGCAGTATTATAGTAGTTATATTCTTGTACATAGGAGCAGTATTATAGTAGTGATATTCTTGTACATAGGAGCAGTATTATACTAGTTATATTCTTGTACATAGGAGGCAGTATTATAGTAGGTATATTCTTGTATTTAGGAACAGTATTATACTAGTTATATTCTTGTACATAGGAGGCAGTATTATAGTAGCTATATTCTTGCACATAGGAGGCAGTATTATAGTAGTTATATTCTTGTACATAGGAGCAGTATTATAGTTGTTATATTCTTGTCTATAGGAGGCAGTATTATAGTAGTTATATTCTTGTACATAGGAGCAGTATTATAGTAGTTATATTCTTGCACATAGGAGGCAGTATTATAGTAGTTATATTCTTGTACATAGGAGCAGTATTATAGTAGTTATATTCTTGTACATAGGAGGCAGTATTATAGTAGTTATATTCTTGTACATAGGAGCAGTATTATAGTAGTTATATTCTTGTCTATAGGAGGCAGTATTATAGTAGTTATATTCTTGTACATAGGAGCAGTATTATAGTAGTTATATTCTTGTACATAGGAGCAGTATTATAGTAGTTATATTCTTGTACATAGGATGCAGTATTATAGTAGTTATATTCTTGTACATAGGAGCAGTATTACAGTAATTATATTCTTATACATAGGAGCAGTATTATTGTAGTTTTATTCTTGTACATAGGAGGCAGTATTATAGTAGTTATATTCTTGTACATAGGAGCAGTATTACAGTAATTATATTCTTATACATAGGAGCAGTATTATTGTAGTTTTATTCTTGTACATAGGAGGCAGTATTATAGTAGGTATATTCTTGTACATGGGAGCAGTATTAAAGTAGTTTTATTCTTGTAGATAGGAGGCAGTATTATAGTAGTTATATTCTTGTCTATAGGAGGCAGTATTATAGTAGTTATATTCTTGTACATAGGAGGCAGTATTATTGTAGTTTTATTCTTGTACATAGGAGGCAGTATTACAGTAGTTATATTCTTGTACATAGGAGCAGTATTACAGTAATTATATTCTTATACATAGGAGCAGTATTATTGTAGTTTTATTCTTGTACATAGGAGGCAGTATTATAGTAGGTATATTCTTGTACATGGGAGCAGTATTATAGTAGTTTTATTCTTGTAGATAGGAGGCAGTATTATAGTAGTTATATTCTTGTACATAGGAGACAGTAATATAGTAGTTGTTTTATTGTACATAGGGGCGGTATTATGGTAGTCAGATTGAAAGTCTTTTTTTTTATTAGGAACGCTGCAACAGATTTTCACATAACAGGTATAATTTTAATTACCAGTATTAACCCTACCATGTAGTATTCCTGGTTTGTTAGGGTTGATCCTGATGACAGGTGTTATTTTAGAAGAGAGCTGGTAGAAAACTGTAAGTTCTGTATGCTTCTATGGAGCCTGAAGGACTCAGTGACTAAACTGTAGTTCCACGGCTGCTAAAAATGAGAATGTTTAATAGGCCAAGAATAAAACTGGCAAACCAGAAATGATACTCACAGTTCTCCGAAGTGTAGATGTACATAAGGGTTCTGAATGTCTGTAAAATAGAATTTATACCCAATCTTTATAAATAATTTTTATTCTTGTGTCGGTCGTCGCCCTTTCCTGCAGAGTTATTCGCACCTCTAGACGTGCTGCACGTTCCGGAGCTCCAGGGTGAGCAGCGTTTATCTGGGTCATTGAAGTCGGTTTGTTTGTTTGTTTATTCTCTTTGAGTTTTCTAAATCCTTGGAATTCCCTGAACTGATGACAATTCTGGTTGCAGAGGGACCTGCACGTAGAGGTCTCTGAGCAAATATTGGGAGTCGGCGACTAGTTTAGCCTGAGGAGCGCTCTGCTCTTCTCATATATACACAGAGGGGGCAGTTACTGGAAGGATGGGGGCAGTTACTGAAAGGATGGGGTAGTTACTGAAAGGATGGTGGGCAGTTACTAAAAGAATGGGGTAGTTACTGAAAGGATGGGGGGCAGTTACTGAAAGGATGGGGTAGTTGCTAAATGGATGGGGGGGCAGTAACTGGAAGGATTGGCAGGGGGCAGTTACTGAAAGGATGGGGGCAGTTACTGAAAGAATGGGGGGTAGTTACTGAAAGGAGGGGGGCAGTTACTGGAAGGATGAGGCAGTTACTAATGAGGGTAGTTACTGAAAGGATGGGGGGATAGTTGCTGAATTGATGGGGGGACAGTTACTGAATGGATGGGGGTAGTTACTGAAAGGATGGGGGTAGTTACTGAAAGGATGGGGGGCAGTTACTGAAAGGATAGGGGGCAGTTACTGAATGGATGGGGGGCAGTAACTGGAAGGATTGGCAGGGGGCAGTTACTGAAAGGATGGGGGGCAGTTACTGAATGGATGGGGGGCAGTAACTGGAAGGATTGGCAGGGGGCAGTTACTGAAAGGATGGGGGGCAGTTACTGAATGGATTGAGGGGCAATTACTGGAAGGATTGGCGGGGGACCAGTTACTGAAAGGATAGGGGGCAGTTACTGAATGGATGGGGGGGCAGTTACTGAATATATGTGGCAGTTACTGAAAGGATTGGCGGGGCAGATAATTACCAAAAAGGTAGGGGGCAGTTACTGAATGTATTGGGGACAGATACTTACTGAAACGATGGGGGCAGCTGCTGAAAAAATGGGTGGCAGGTACAGTATTTACTGCAATGATGGAGGGAGGTTACTTACTGAAAAAATGGGGGAAGTTACTGAAAGAATGGGGGCAGTTACTGAAAGAATGAGGGCAGTTACTTAGGCCTCTTGCACATGACCATATGGCTTTTCCAGTATTTTGCGGTCTGCAAAAAACGGATCCGCAAAAAATACGGATGACGTCCGTGTGCATTCCTTTTTTTGCAGAATGGAACAGCTGGAACCTGATAGAACAGTACTATCCTTGTCTGTAATACGGACAATAATAGAACATGTTCTATCTTTGAACGGAACGGAAAAACTGAAATGGAAGGCATAGGGAGTACCTTCCGTTTTTTTTTTTTGCGGATCCATTGAAATGAATGTCTCATCTTCTGTGTTTGATGGCACCATACAGCTTTTTCTACCGCTCTTCAATCTAAAATCCTTTAAAGGACGTGTAGACTTTTGCAACCATGTCGCATATTGATTAAAAGTTCCTTTAATAATAATAATAATAAAGTGTATAGTGTTTCTACACAGATTGTCTCCATGGAAACAGACTACAAATAAGCCCTGTGTGTAGTCTGATCCTGCAGCCTGTGCTCATCAATGCAGCTGGAGCATCACTGGTGACCCCGATTCACGTCACGTTTTAATCCCCCCCCGTACAGACCTATCAGCTGGTGGGACCTTCTGATGTTTCTATCTGATGATGCATGCTGGGTCTTGTAGTTCTATCAGCTGGTGGGACCCCCTGATGTTTCCATCTGACGATGCACGCTGGTTCTTGTAGTTCTTCAGCAGATGAAAGCTTTTTCTCTGGTGGATTTAGCATTAGTGATGTCATTAGAGCGAGACCATGACATCATTTAGTTGAAGCTGTCAGTGGGGCCTCCAGATGGGTCCTGGACCCCACAGCTGCCCCCATGGTGCTGCCTGTCCATTGATAAAGCCCCAGCCCCCTCTTCCCCGTAGCTGAGGATCTGCTTCCATTGATCAGCAGCAAGTGCATTAGAAAGTGACTCATTACATTTTTGAGGCACCGGCTCCAGTGTGCCTCACTCTCCTCTGTGTACGCCTCCGTTTTGGCATCTTCTAAATACATTCTTTATTGAACTTTTTCCCAGTTGCTCTCTATTGCTACACTGCTTGTGTAAGTGTCAGTATTCACTGTCATCCTGGTATTATATTCATAACTCAGGATGAGCAGAGCTATAGTCAGCTAGGGAAACAGACGCTGGCTTTTCACTGTTATACCCTCATGGATATATCATCTGCCTTGCTATGTGTGGCTGACCCTGCTCTCCCTCTCTCATTCTGCTTTACTGTAAATGTCAGCATTGACTGTGGCTCTGGAATTCTATTCATGAGCTCACTGTGAGCAGATGTGTAGGTTCTATCTATATGTCTATATTAGTTTGATATACTATGTATTAGCAGATGCCAACGGCAATTACCATTTGGCTTCTGCATCCCTTCCATAAAGATATGAGGCTGCATTTTTAGGTAGAATTAACCCAGCTTTCTCTCATATAGCTTTACCTTTGCAAGTGTCAGTGTATAGTGTCCTTCTGGATTTGTATTCATGCACTGCGAGACTCAGAATAAACAGAAGAACATTTCCTAAAGCCTGTAAGGCAGCAATTTGAAGGGACAACCCAATTACACAGGAACGCTTCGAGCAGGCGCTGCCATAGTAGAAGGCTATAAATATTCGTGTGGTGTCAGCCGGAGTGTCAGCCGGAGTGCAGCAGCGTCATCTTCTCTCCCTGCGCTCAGACCAGAGACTACTTGTCATTTATGCTCCAAAAAAGTGGAGCGGAAACGTCCCTGGTGTCACCGCCTGTGAAGAGGACGCGCGTCTCCTCATCTTGTCATATAACATCACCCGGCCCCAAAACCTGCATTCAAGGGAGAAGAAGGGAGAGATGTTTTCTACGTGAAAAGGTGCAAGTACAGGGTTTTAAAGGATTTTTCCCCAAATTTTGGAGATGGCACATGATTGGGGGGGAAGGGGGGGCACTTGTTACTGGCGCTTGATTGGGGGGCATCTATGGGGGGCACTTCTTACTGGCACATTATTGGGGGGCACTATGGGGGCACTTTCTACTGGCACATTATTGGGTGACACTATGGGGGCATCCATGGGGGCACTTCTTACTGGCACATTATTGGGGGGCACTATGGGGGCGTCTACTGAGGCCACAAAGAAGGGGTATTTTATATGGGGGGCTCTGTATAGGGGCATTATATACTAGGACACATTATGGTGGGTACTATGGTGAAGAGGAGTACTATGGGGTCATCTATGGAGGGACTAAGAAGGGGTATTTTATACTTGCAAACACTGAGGGCATCTACTGGGCACTATATATGGGGCATTTTATACTGGTACATTATGGGGACACTAGGAGAAAGGGGGAGAGGAGCACTATGGGGGCATTTACTGGGGGCACTATAAAGGGGTATTTTATACTGGCACATTATGGGGACATTAGCTCAACTGAGTGCATTAAAAGGGGGTATTTTTTACACTGGCACAATATAAGGACAATTATTACTACTGGGGGGCATTATTGTGGACTTTATTACTACTGGGGGTCTATGGGGAACATGATTACTAGTATGGGCACTATGGGAGCATTATTACTTCTGGGGCACAGTGGGGCCATGTTGGGAGCACTGTAGGAGCACTATTACTACCATGTGTGCTCTAGCAGAGAATTATTCCTATTGGTGGGACTTTTGGGAGCACTATTACTGTGGGGGCACCTTGGCACAGTATTAGCTTACCACAATTATTTTTGGGGGACGTTATGTTTGCACTATTAGTGTCAGGGGCACTATTTACTGGGCGCAGTTATTTTAGGGCGCTGTGTGCCAATAATTATTGCAGGGCACTATCTGCATGGTACTACTATTATCAGGAGGGTCTATCTGTTTCTGCAGTATAGTATTGGGGAGCACAGCGGCACAGTATTGGGGGTGGTAGGTGTTAGCTGAGGAGTGAGAGGAGCTACATGTGCTCACTCCTTGGAGCTTTGCATCAAGAAAGCCATCTGTACTGTACGAAACTCCAGAAAGTAAAGAATCTGCATGGCCGAGCACTGGAGTCGGTCAGTAAGGCAGTCGCTGTTTACGGCTGATAGAGACTTTACTGCTGTGAGACCTCCCTGGCCAGCCGTGTCTTACTCCTGTATCCCTCAGCTGGGTATTACAGACAAGTTTGTGAGAACCGTATTGCCGACCTTAGATTAAAAGAGACTTTGGAAAGATAGAGGAAAGGATTACTACAACCCCCATCCTTGTTTATATTCATACATCCCTATCAGGGAAGGTTTGCACTGTGAATTATGTGAAACTGTGTTTGATACCATTGGATGTACTACAACTCCCATTCTGCACGTTAGTAAAGAGAGACTTCTCTATTTTCTGCAGTTGGCCTGGTTACTGACTCCAGCACCATTCTCCGACCACATCACCTACATCTCCTGCCTTGCACGCAAACCAAACCTTTAACACAAAGGGCACCCCGACTACCATCAGGCAGGAGCCCCTAACATCAGGCTCTGCCCCAAGGGAAGAAAGCATGTGCCCTCCTGTCACTGCCCAGCATGAGGACTTCCACTGTGAATAACTGTTACAACCAGAGCCACTACCACTCCCATCCCCTCCTGGGTCTTGTGGCAGATCCTCTCAAGCTCAGGTTGGATGGGGACTGGATGAGACAGCCATTTTCAGGTCTCTCCAGAGATGTTCAATTGGCTTCAGGTCAGGACATTCACAGAATTGTCCCTCAGCCGATCCTTTGTTGTCTTGGCTGTGTGCTTAGGGTGATTGTCTTGTTGGAAGTTGAACCTTTGGCCCAGTCTGAGGTCCAGAGCACTCTGGATCAGGCTAATTAAGAATATCTCTGTACTTTGCTCCATTTAGCTTTCTCCCAACCCTAACCAGTCTCCCACCGGGCAGTCCCCAAAAAGACCTAGTGCTGCACCTTTTATTAGACAGGTTGTCGTACTCCACAAATGTCCTCAGCGAGGAATGTTTGCAGGTGATCAATCTGCAGTCCGGTTGTGTGTAGGCACCATAAGAATTTAAACTCCTTGACACAGGGCTTCGGAGGCTAGAGGTCCTGATCAGACAGCAATTCTCCACAGACTTCACCACACATCCCCTTTTTGTCTGGCATACACCTTTGCAGTAGCACTGGAGATTTCCTCCACTTTGCTATCTAGTGCTTGGTCAGGTGATGAGCAGTAGAATTGAGGTCAAAAGTTCAATCTTGGTTTCATCAGAGCAGAAAATCTTGTTTCTCACAGTTTGAGACTCCTTTAGGTTCTTTTTTGCAAACTCCAGGCAGCTGAAAGTCCAGACTGGTGGAGGCTGCAGTGATGGCTGACCTTCTGGAAGGTTCTCCCATCTGCACACAGGATCTTTGGAGTTCAGCCCGAGAGACCATTGGGCTGTTGGTCACCTCTCTTACCAAGGACCTTCTCCCTCGATTATTTAGTTTGGTGGGACGGCCAGCTCTAGTAAGAGTATTGGTTGTTCCAAAGGTCTTCCATTTAAGAATTATGGAGGCCTTTGTGCTCTGGTGAAATGTTTTTTGTCCCCTTCTCCATATCTGTGCCTCCACACAATCCTGTCTCTGAGCTCTACAGGCAGTTCTCTCCTCCTCATGGCTTGGTTTTTGCTCTGATATGAAATGTCAGCTGTGAGATCTTATATAGACAGGGCCGTGTCTTTCCAAATCGTGTCCAATCATCTGAATTTACTACAGGTGACTCCAATCAAGGTGTAGAAACATCTGAAAGATAATCCAGAGAAATGGGAGACCCCAGAGCTAAATGTCCAGTGTCACAGCTAAGGGGCAGAATACTTATGTCCATGGGAAATTTTATTGAGAGCAGATTGATGGGGAAAACTTGATGTTTTTTTTTATTTTATTTTAGCAGAAAGAGCAACATGTGATTTTTTTTTTTTTTTCATAACAGGATAGTTGTGAAAATCTTGCAATAACTTACCGCATTTGCTATTTGCATAACCACGCCCTTTATTTTCTTGGCCACTCCCACATTCAGACATCTCCACTGCTCCCATCCAGCGGCAGATCTTCAGTATCGGCGTCCTTTGTGCTGTAACCACGCTGAAGATACAGTGATAATGATCAATAGTAACCCCAGCGAGGCCTCTCCCTGCGTGATATCATATAATGGAAGAGGGACGTGACAGGTATATTAGTCAAGCGCTGACTAATTATGTGCCCCGCTGAGCCCCGCGCCGCTTCTCTGCATTGTTTAGTCAATGACCAGTTAATTTCTCTTCAAGTATTACAGTCTCTGGGAGTAATAAAGAGTGAACTGGTTCCTCCAGCACGTGAAGCCAAGTGATCGGAAAGGTTATTGGGTTTTGTTCATGTATTTTCTCTTTTAATGCACTGCAGCCTTATATAAGAAAGCTGTATAAAGCTGCTCATCCTGAGCCTCCTGATTCATGAACAGAATGCTAAAACCTCAGTGTATAACTGTGCCCCCGCGTACTATGTGCTATTTTTTAATGCTCTTTTGTTGTTAAGGAACCTTTAGGACCCCACAGGGACTATGACCCAAGTGTGACTACTATTTCTGCCCTCTTCTTTAACTACACTGCTTAATAACCTTCTAAAATGAAGCCAAATAAGACCCTGAAATAAATGCAGACCCTCCAGAGCTCCTGAACTCTATTCTAGACTCTCCTAAATACAGACCACAGGCCCCCTAAATACAGACCCCCACATCAGACACCTTAATACAGACCTCAGACCAGAACCTATATATACAGACCCCAGATCAGACATCGTAATACAGACCCCAGACCCCCTTAATACAGACCTTAGACCAGAACCTATATATACAGACCCCAGATCAGACATCTTAATACAGACCCTAGACCCCTTAATACAGATCTTAGACCAGAACCTATATATACAGACCCCAGATCAGACATCGTAATACAGACCCCTGACCCCTTAATACAGACCTTAGACCAGAACCTATATATACAGACCGCAGATCAGACATCGTAATACAGACCTTAGACCAGAACCTATATATACAGACCCCAGATCAGACATCTTAATACAGACCCTAGACCCCTTAATACAGACCTTAGACCAGAACCTATATATACAGACCCCAGATCAGACATCTTAATACAGACCCCAGACCCCTTAATACAGACCTTAGACCAGAACCTATATATACAAACCCCAGATCAGACATCTTAATACAGACCCTAGACCCCTTAATACAGACCTTATATATACAGACCCCAGATCAGACATCTTAATACAGACCCCAGACCAGAACCCTTAATACAGACCTCAGACCAGAACCTATATATATACAGACCCCAGATCAGACATCGTAATACAGACCCCAGACCAGAACCCTTAATACAGACCTCAGACCAGAACCTATATATACAGACCCCAGATCAGACATCTTAATACAGACCCTAGACCCCTTAATACAGACCTTAGACCAGAACCTATATATACAGACTCCAGATCAGACATCTTAATACAGACCCCAGACCCCTTAATACAGACCTTAGACCAGAACCTATATATACAAACCCCAGATCAGACATCTTAATACAGACCCTAGACCCCTTAATACAGACCTTATATATACAGACCCCAGATCAGACATCTTAATACAGACCCCAGACCAGAACCCTTAATACAGACCTCAGACCAGAACCTATATATATACAGACCCCAGATCAGACATCGTAATACAAACCACTTAATACAGACCTTAGACCAGAACCTATATATACAGACTCCAGATCAGACATCTTAATACAGACCCCAGACCCCTTAATACAGACCTTAGACCAGAACCTATATATACAAACCCCAGATCAGACATCTTAATACAGACCCTAGACCCCTTAATACAGACCTTATATATACAGACCCCAGATCAGACATCTTAATACAGACCCCAGACCAGAACCCTTAATACAGACCTCAGACCAGAACCTATATATATACAGACCCCAGATCAGACATCGTAATACAAACCACTTAATACAGACCTTAGACCAGAACCTATATATACAGACCCCAGATCAGACATCGTAATACAGACCCCAGACCCCTTAATACAGACCTTAGACCAGAACCTATATATACAGACCCCAGATCAGACATCGTAATACAGACCTTAGACCAGAACCTATATATACAGACCCCAGATCAGACATCGTAATACAGACCTTAGACCAGAACCTATATATACAGACCCCAGATCAGACATCGTAATACAGACCTTAGACCAGAACCTATATATACAGACCCCAGATCAGACATCGTAATACAGACCTTAGACCAGAACCTATATATACAGTCCCCAGATCAGACATCGTAATACAGACCCCAGACCAGAACCCTTAATACAGACCTCAGACCAGAACCTATATATACAGACCCCAGATCAGACATCGTAATACAGACCCAAGACCCCTTAATACAGACCTTAGACCAGAACCTATATATACAGACCCCAGATCAGACATCTTAATACAGACCCCAGACCCCTTAATACAGATCTTAGACCAGAACCTATATATACAGACCCCAGATCAGACATCTTAATACAGACCCTAGACCCCTTAATACAGACCTTATATATACAGACCCCAGATCAGACATCTTAATACAGACCCCAGACCAGAACCCTTAATACAGACCTCAGACCATGCCTGCTCCTAATACAGACTGCAAACCAGACTATGCCCAAAATAAAGACCCAGGACCATACCCTTTAAATAAATACCCCTCTAGAGCTCCTGAACTCCATACTATACTCTCCCTAAATATAGACCCCCGACCCACTTGGTACAG
This sequence comes from Bufo bufo, assembly GCF_905171765.1. Lineage (NCBI taxonomy): Eukaryota > Metazoa > Chordata > Amphibia > Anura > Bufonidae > Bufo > Bufo bufo. Next base: position 34,574,354 of record NC_053392.1, on the reverse strand, counting down.
ACCTTCGACCTGACTCCCTCTTAATACATAGCCCAGACCAGACCCCTTTAATAGAGACCCTAGAAGAGGCTTTCTCTTAATACAGACTCCAGACCAGGCTTCCTCTTACTACAGACTGCAAAACAGAGTAAGACCAAAATACAGACCCCGGACCAGACCCCTAAATGAACACAGACCCTCCAGAACCCCTAAACTAATACTGCCCCAAGATCAGACTCCCCCATGAATGCAGATCCCACACCAGACTCCTTCTTATTACAGACCCAGAAAAGACTATTCCCAAAATAGACCCCAGATCACACTAGCCCCAAAATACAGACTCCAGACCAGACAAGCCTCAAAATATACATCTCCAAAATACAAGCTCCAGATCTGACTCAAATGAGAAACCAAATATGCAGATATATTAACCTCTCCCCATTCCCACAATCCTCCTCACACTCGGGGGGTGCAGCGGACAATGTCCCCACACTGTAGTCAGTAGCTGCATATTGTCTGAAGTGCATCCAGGGACTCCTGAGGACTGCAGAATGGGGAGAGGTGAGTATATTTCAATGAGATGGAGGCAAAGATCTTTTTCCAGGAGAGCTGACAGGTTTGAGTGCAGCATGCCGCAGGGGTGTTTGTAGGTGTGGTGCTGGATGGGAGTAGTAGTAGTCTCAGTTCTTACACTCCCTGGGCCCATCTTGTACAGCCTGCTGGGCACTCTCTGGTTTTAGGGTTTTCCTGCCTGATGATGGTTGAGGTGCAGTGTAACGGTGCAGATAATAATCAGGCCATATTATCAGCAAACAGTTCTTTAATGAAGCTGCAAGTTCTCAGCATGCATGGACCAGCAGTTCTTACACAAGTGCACATTGTCACAGGTTTCATGGCTGCAGTAATGTGGAGGGAACAGGCTTGGTGGTCGCTTTAGAACTATTATGCTCACACTGCACTTCACTTATTGACTGGTGTTGTGAAGTACCCAGGAATAAAGGGATGTCATATTAGAAAGTTTATTAGACGATGCAACCTCAGGGTGGTCCCCAAACAGACATAGAGCTGCATCTTTTATTACAGGTAGGTTGTCATACTCCACAAATATCCTCTGCGGGATGTGGAAATTTACGCAGTTGATCAATCTGCAGTTCGATTGTGTGTAGGCACCATAGGACGGGAAACTCCTTGACACAGGGCAATGGAGGCTGGAGGTCCTGATCAGACAGCAATTCTCCACAGACTTCACCACACATCCCCCTTTTTTGTCTGGCACACTCCTTTGCAGTAGCACAGGAGCTGTCCTCCACTTTGCTATCTAGTGCTTGACTCTGGCTGGTTCGATGCAGAGCAGGTCTCAGCTACGTAAGTGAGCCCCTCTCACCAGACTCGGCACATATAGACTGACCTAAACTAAACCTAACTCCTCCTCCCTTATGGGAAGAGGGTAAACCGCCTGCTCTAGTGGTCTTTTACATATTAGTACAAATGGACATAAAACCATTTGCAGTGTACTGCTGCTTCGCATGAGGTCCCAATGTGGGGGACCAACAGAGGCACCAAGACTAAACTCAGCTAGGTCACAGATTGCACTGACTACACAGCTAGGTCAGAATGCCATTCAGGAGCCTGGGAAAGCTGGGTGACTACCCTGCCACATTGCTTGTCTCCATCACCTCCTATACATTTGTCTCTCAGTTTCGCTCGCTGTAAACACCGTAGTATTACTAGATTACATGTAGAAGAGGAGTCATGCAGCACCTCAGCCTCGCTCCTCATTTATAATTACTATCACAGGCCGATGTGTTTATCTTAGCACCACAACCATGAAAATGAGCAGAACAGAAATATTATCTCTTGTTGTAGAAGCTCCAGCCTGGGCGTGCGCCAGCGTTGTAGCCGCTCCAGCCTGGGCGTGCGCCAGCGTCGTCTGCAGACAGATGGGAGCTAGCGCTGAAAATAACCAGTGCCTTATACATCAGAGGTTCGAGGGTACTACGTCTCCTGGGATTGAGGAACGTTCTAGATATATGAGATTAAAAAGGTTGTCCCATCTTGGACATTGGGGACATAACGCTAGGATATGCCCCAGTGTTTGATAGGTGCAGGTCCCATCTCTGGGACCCGCACCTGTACTGAGAATGGAGTCCGCAAACTGCCGGGGTGCCCACCGCTCCTGGGCAGCCACCCTCCATCCACTCCTATGAGAGCGCCGAAAATAGCCAAGCTCGACTCGACTATTTCCGTAAGCCCCATAGAAGTGATTAAACCGGTGGTCGAGCTTGCGCTGTGCGCCTCCCTTTCATCTCAGTGGGACTTCTGAAAATAGCCGAGCACGCCACACAGGAATGAATAGAGGGCAGCTGCGCATACGCCCTCCGGCACTCGCAAAGGTGGGGCCCGCACCTATCAGACATTGGGGGCATATCCTAGCAAAATGCCCCCAGTGTCTAAGGTAGGAATACCCCTTTAAAGTGCCACATGTACAGTACTGACATCAACCCAAGTCTTCTTTCACACGTCGGTGAATCATGGACGTATGTTGTCCATGTTTCTTCACGGACAGTACACACACGCATTGATTTTAATGTGTTTATTTACTCATCATTAATTTTCCACTGAACCTCGGAGGCATGAAATACTTGGATCCGTGATGGGGACCGAACATGTCCATTGAAGTCTGTGGGTCCATGAAAACCAGGGACACAACACTGACCATTGGTAGGGATGCTCTGGAAACTAATTTTCAGCCCAGCAGTGTTTGTGGAAAATGGATGACAGAAGGAGGACAGCAAACTGACACTTGGACGATGGATCTTTCACGGACATCTTCACAGATAAACTGACGGTCTTATCATAGATGTCATTAAGGACACAGACATGTGAAAACGGACAGATAGTAAGAAATATGAATATCTCGCCGCCTGCTGATAAATTCACAACTGCTGACAAAATCATCAGTATTTTACATGGTGACGACATCATATCAAAAGATTATCACACCATATTTATTTTACAGTTTTCTACTCCTATCAGGCTTTTTTAGTCACAGCTAAGACGATATCCCGTCAGAGGGAATAATAACCACAGGTGGTGTATAATCCAATATATGTAATCACAGGGAACGACCTGTTTAAAACGTAGCCTTTAATCTAATTTAGATATAAAATAACAAAAACTCCCACAAAACATACATAGAAAAGAACAAAAAAAGGGATATATCCTTGATGACATGGAAGATGATACTTGCGATCGTCCAGAATAATACGGGTCAAAGATGGACGGTATGGACAGAGGTGGAATCTAGTCTGACCCTATTCCTGGCCCTGGGCTGGATAGCCCTGCCTACAAACGGAATAGCCGCCCTGATAAGAGCGATCCCGTATTCTGGACCCTTCTTGTAACACCTGAGTAGACCCTGTGATCCTGAGGGTTCCCTACTGTGGGGTCTGCTCTAGGTACACAAAAAAACAAGTATAGATAACCAGTAAAGAGAGCAGCAAACCAGCCACATTCATAGATACTCAATGGTGTGGGTGGAAGGCCGCCGTCAATAAATATGTCATAAAGGATGCACAGGTAGCCCAAGATATGGCTATCTGTAACTGTGCATCATCCAATGGACGAAATCACTGTGCAGACCCCACACACCACAGTCGATGTGCGACGTCAAAGCCCAGTGAGTCGCCGTTCACATTTGTACATATCAGTGTATACTAAGGTATGTATACACGTACGGCACCAGAAGCACTACATATATCAGTATGCAATCAGGTGCCAGACACTGGCACCTGATTGCATACTGATATATGTAGTGCTTCTGGTGCCGTACGTGTATACATACCTTAGTATACACTGATATGTACAAATGTGAACGGCGACTCACTGGGCTTTGACGTCGCACATCGACTGTGGTGTGTGGGGTCTGCACAGTGATTTCGTCCATTGGATGATGCACAGTTACAGATAGCCATATCTTGGGCTACCTGTGCATCCTTTATGACATATTTATTGACGGCGGCCTTCCACCCACACCATTGAGTATCTATGAATGTGGCTGGTTTGCTGCTCTCTTTACTGGTTATCTATACTTGTTTTTTTGTGTACCTAGAGCAGACCCCACAGTAGGGAACCCTCAGGATCACAGGGTCTACTCAGGTGTTACAAGGAGGTTCCAGAATACGGGATCGCTCTTATCAGGGCGGCTATTCCGTTTGTAGGCAGGGCTATCCAGCCCAGGGCCAGGAATAGGGTCAGACTAGATTCCACCTCTGTCCATACCGTCCATCTTTGACCCGTATTATTCTGGACGATCGCAAGTATCATCTTCCATGTCATCAAGGATATATCCCTTTTTTTGTTCTTTTCTATGTATGTTTTGTGGGAGTTTTTGTTATTTTATATCTAAATTAGATTAAAGGCTACGTTTTAAACAGGTCGTTCCCTGTGATTACTACTCCTATCAGGCTGCAAGATGGAGGAGATATGTCATACTATAGTAACTATAGTAGGAAATGTCCCTTCATTTACGGCCGTCTGTGTACAAGAATATAACTACTATAATACTGCTCCTGAGTACAAGAATATAACTACTATAATACTGCTCCTATGTACAAGAATATATCTACTATAATACTGCTCCTATGTACAAGAATATAACTACTATAATACTGTCTCCTATGTAAAAAGAATATAACTACTATAATACTGCTCCTATGTACAAGAATATAACTACTATAATACTGCCTCCTATGTACAACAATATAACTACTATAATACTGCTCCTATGTACAAGAATATAACTACTATAATACTGCTCCTATGTACAAGAATATAACTACTATAATACTGCTCCTATGTACAAGAATATAACTGCTATAATACTGCTCCTATGTACAAGAATATAACTACTATAATACTGCTGCTATGTACAAGAATATAACTATTATAATACTGCTCCTATGTACAAGAATATAACTACTATAATACTGCTCCTATGTACAAGAATATAACTACTATAATACTACCTCCTATGTACAAGAATATAACTACTATAATACTGCTCCTATGTACAAGAATATAACTGCTATAATACTGCTCCTATGTACAAGAATATAACTACTATAATACTGCTGCTATGTACAAGAATATTACTACTATAATACTGCTCCTATGTACAAGAATATAACTACTATAATACTACCTCCTATGTACAAGAATATAACTACTATAATACTGCTCCTATGTACAAGAATATAACTGCTATAATACTGCTCCTATGTACAAGAATATAACTACTATAATACTGCTGCTATGTACAAGAATATTACTACTATAATACTGCTCCTATGTACAAGAATATAACTACTATAATACTACCTCCTATGTACAAGAATATAACTACTATAATACTGCTCCTATGTACAAGAATATAACTACTATAATACTGCTCCTATGTACAAGAATATAAATACTATAATACTGCTCCTATGTACAAGAATATAACTACTATAATACTGCCTCATATGTACAAGAATATAACTACTATAATACTGCTCCTATGTACAAGAATATAACTACTATAATACTGCTCCTATGTACAAGAATATAACTACTATAATACTGCTCCTATGTATAAGAATATAACTACTATAATACTGCCTCCTATGTACAAGAATATAACTACTATAATACTGCCTCCTATGTACAAGAATATAACTACTATAATACTGCTCCTATGTACAAGAATATAACTACTATAATACTGCTCCTATGTACAAGAATATAACTACTATAATACTGCTTCTATGTACAAGAATATAACTACTATAATACTGCCTCCTATGTACAAGAATATAACTACTATAATACGTCTCCTAAGTACCAGAATATAACTACTATAATACTGCTCCTATGAACAAGAATATAACTACTATAATACTGCTCCTGTGTAGGTATATAATCACTGTAATACCCACATAGTACATTATAAATCCATACCTCCCAACTTTTTGGACGTGCAGAGAGGGACACTTATGGTTCATTGAGTCAAAGATGATTTTTTTCTGCATATCTATATACTTCCAGGGGCGTAGCTATAGGGGAAGCAGGGGAAGCTGCAGCTTTGGGGCCCTGACCCAGAAGGGGCCCATCCAGGAAGAGGAGGACTAAAAGATTTTGTCAGGGCCCCCTCAACAGTATTACACAATGAAATTATATACAGTGTCAGTATAGACGGATGGAACAGCGTCCGGCCCTGGTCTGAGAGAGCGATCTTTACTAGCCACAGAAATGGGGGCGGCATGAAAGGAAGGGGTTGCGAAAAAATTACTGGAGGAGGGGGCCCTATTCAAAAATTTGCTGTGGGGCCCAGTCATTTCTAAGCTACGCCACTGTATACTCCAGTAGTTTTCTCTTACGAAATGCAGTGCAATATTTATCTGAATATAGACATTTCTAAAATCCAATGAAATAATATACAAGGAGGGCTCTAATATGTACATGGGGCACAGAGGGGCATTAATGGGGCACAGAGGGACACTTGTGAGGCCTGTACATGTTATAGTTATGAAGTATACGTCACACGGTCACTCAGCTCTGATCGCTATATGGCGGCTCGCTGTCCTCCTGGTATATGGCTCTGTATAGGAGGATGTTGAGGAGCGGCCATGCTCGGGGGTAATCAAGCGTCGGCACCATCCATCCAGGGAGCAGTAAATGTGATGGATCCGAGCTCATTAAGTGACTGCAGCCCCCGGTGACAAGAAGAAATAACAGCGCGGCGTCTTAAGTGAATTATCTCCCACTGATTGTTCTGAAGACATAACAATGAGGAGGAGAACGGCAGAAATACACCCGGGGCGAGCGCCATGTCATTAATTCCAGGGTTACCGGGGGCAGGCGGGAGCAGCGGTGCAGTTCTCAGATGCATATCCTCTGCTGTGTGTTCAGTAACAGGGGCAATAAGTAAAGGAGGCTATCTCTGCCACTGAAATACTCTGTGCTGCTGGAGAACCCTGCTCCATCCACTATGTAACTATGTAACTCTCAGTCTGTGACCTCCACAAGATTAGCACACCACTGTCCTGAAATATTCTGTGCTGCTGGGGACCCTGCTCTTCCCACTGTGTAACCCTCAGTCTGTGACCTCCACATGATCAGCACACTCCTCTCCTAAAATACTCTGTGCTGCTGGGAGGATCCTGCTCCTTCCACTGTGTAATTCTCAGTCTGTGACCTCCACAAGATCAGCACACTCTTCTCCTAAAATACTCTGTGCTGCTGGGAGGACCCTGCTCCTTCCACTGTGTAATTCTCAGTCTGTGACCTCCACAAGATCAGCACACTCCTCTCCTAAAATACTCTGTGCTGCTGGGGGGACCCTGCTCCTTCCACTTATGTAACCCTCAGCCTGTGACCTCCACAAGATCAGCACCCTCCTCTCCTGAAATCCTTTGTGCTGCTGGGAGGACCCTGCTCCTTCCACTATGTAACCCTCAGTCTGTGACCTCCCACATGATCAGCACACTCCTCTCCTGAAATACTCTGTGCTGCTGGCAGGACCCTGCTCCATCCACTATGTAACCCTCAGCCTGTGACCTCCCACATTATCAGCACACTCCTCTCCTGAAATACTCTGTGCTGCTGGCAGGACCCTGCTCCATCCACTATGTAACCCTCAGCCTGTGACCTCCCACATTATCAGCACACTCCTCTCCTGAAATACTCTGTGCTGCTGGCAGGACCCTGCTCCATCCACTATGTAACCCTCAGCCTGTGACCTCCCACATTATCAGCACACTCCTCTACTAAAATTCTCTGTGCTGCTGTGGACCTTTCCCCTTCCACAAAATAACTCCCAATCAGTGACCTGCAACAAGATCTGCACACTCCTCTTCTGAAATACTCTGTGCTGCTGGGGACCCTGCTCCTTCCACTGTTAACTCTCAGTCTGTGACCTCCACAATATCAGCACACTCCTCTACTTAAATACTCTGTGCCGCCCTGTCCTTGGCATTCAGGATGCCACCATGGTGAGTCTTCTACAGAGCCAGCCATTCCCAGTATCGTATTCAGCCTCCGTCATACTGGCATCAGAGCTTGTGTCGTGCCTTAAGCAGATAGACCATGAAACCCATCGTTCAGAGGATAATGAGGGTCCTGCCAACACAGATGTCATCAATTAAAGGCATTACTGTCTAAATGAAGAAAAATGACTCTATCAGCAGAGCGTGGCATGGGCACATACTGAGGCACCGCTGATGGCCTGGGGCGTGCCCAACTATTGTGATATGACAGCCCTGGGCCTGGCACACTGGGATTTCTTCTCACATGGTTCTGATTCTTCTTGAGGAGATTCCATTGGTTTAGGCCTCACTGGGACAGTTTAAAGGCCAGATATTGATTTATCCCACCAATAGACGCACTAGAGAGACAGTTCTCTTCTGAAGGAGAGCCGTTGTCAGAATGACCTGAGCTCCAAGCTGTAGTGAAATTCCCGGTATATTGGGGGTCCGTGTGAAACCCCTAAGCGTGTCCCAATGTCGGTGTAGCAGGCATTCAGTCCCCCTGATATGCAGTTTACAACCTGCTCCTAGTTTCAGGCTTTTCTCATGTTTGTGTCCCTCTCTGCAACATACTGTATGCTGGATGTAAGGTTTGTATATCCAGGATGATGCAGTCTTCACTAGCCCTCATGTTTCAGTAGAACTTTGTTTCTAGACTAAAGCCCCTCCTGTAACTCATGAGGGAACTCTGCTCCCCCCCCCCTGCAGACTCACATCTATTTACACATAGCCTGTGTGATTCCTCCCCCCCCCCCCCCCCGCACTCTCCTATGTTTACACATAGCCTGTGTAATTCCCCCTCCCTCTCCCTGCAGACTCCTCCTTCATTCACTTTCAGACCCCCAATATGGCATTTACAGCCTGCTCCTAGTTTCAGGCTTTTATGTTGAGTGCATGTCTCTCCCAGTAAAACATGCTGGATGTAAGGTCTGTGTGTCCAGGATGCTGCTGTCTTCACCAGCTCTCATGTATCAGTACAACTTTATTACTAGACTGATACCCCTCCTGTAACACATGAGGGAACTCCTCTGAATTGTATTGGCAGACATTGATTCTAACAAGTGTGTGAACTCTGCGCACTCTCCTCTGTTTACACATAGCCTGTGTGATTCCCCCTCCCTCTCTCTCCCTGCAGACTCTTCCTTCATTCACTTTCAGGCCCCCTAATATGCATTTTACAACCTGCTCCTAGTTTCAGGCTTTTATGTTGAGTGCATGTCTTTCCCAGTAATACATGTGCAATGAGCAGGACCGTGGTACGGTGGCTAATTATGCAGTGGGTCAGGATAAGTGTATAAAAGTCTATGGTTTGTTTGTGACACCAATTGCAGCGTGCGCAGGGTACTGTTGCAGGGCCCTTTAAGATGTTGTAACTCACGTACCAGGTGAGGAATGCCAGAGTGGGGATAATGTCTCTATGTAGTGTCAACGGTGTCTCCTACCTTGGTACGGCTGGACTCCTGGATCCTGGCTCACTTGCAATAAATTGAGTGTTGTTAGTAGGAGTAATTGAGGAATTTGATGGTAATGAATGAGATCCAGACTTGTAATAAAGTTCAACTTGTCTTTACTGGTTGCAGCATAAATCCGTATGAGATACAGCATTAGTCTTTAGGTCCCAGCAGGTTTCTGGCAATGTATGGCAGGGATCAATATCTCTTCTGCTCCTATACTATATGCCTGGAGAATATGGCAGGAATCTGTCTTCTGCTCTATCTTCTGCTTGGTGTGGGCCTGACTAGCTAAGGAGGAATTTGGCTTCTCCTGGTCTCTGGATAGTTTACTCACAGTTCTGCTCGCAGGGAATGTTTCTTCCAGGAGATCTGTAGTACTGGAGGTGCTGCTTGCTTGTCAACCAGCTGAGGCTGAGGGCTCAGTCTGGGAAGGGTGATCTTTGGTCTCAGCCGAGACAGATCCTGGTCTGGGATCCCTATTTCTGGGAGTTCCTACCAACACAGCCTTCCCCAAGCAGGGGGGCTGGTACACTAACTGTAACTTCCTTTCCTCCCCATGAGGCAGGATGTGGGAACATTCCACACCTCCTCAAAGAGGGGGGAGCTAGACTGGAATGTACTATTCCAGTCTAGATACACTAAACTGAACTAAGACCTGCTGAATACATTGCTGCCACCTGCTGGTGAACATGAAAATTACAGCAAATTATATGTAACAGGCTTAGAAAATGCACATTTCTGAGAATGTGATGTTAAATTACACAGGATGACAGTGCAGATACACTTAACAGGTTGTAGCGGGGTAAAAGAGTTTAGTAACATAACTCTGGGATGTTACACATGATGGATGTAAGGTCTGTGTGTCCAGAATGCTGCTGTCTTCACCAGCTCTAATATACCAGTACAATTTGATTTCTGGACAGATATCCTTCCTACAACCCATGAGGGAACTCCTCTCAATTGTACTGACAGACATTGATACTTAGGATTGTGTGATTCTTCTCCCTCCCCCTGCAGACTGTCCTCTCTCCACACATAGCCTGCATGATTTCCCCTGCAGACTCTGCTCTCTACACATAGCCTGTGTGATTCACGCTCCTCCTGCAAACTGTCTTGTCTGCACTCCCTATCCACAGTCCATTTAATATGCACTTCCTGAAGATTTGGATCCTTTTCCCACTCTCTGATCTTCTGTGTACATCCTCCTCCTCTTCCCCCCCTTGCTGTTTTCTCTGATACTGAGAGAAAGGAGAGCAGTCACAGCCAGGAGCAATGTGCTGCACTTTCTACGATCTGTGTCAGAAGCAGCAGCACTGCCAGTTGTGTGAAGGAGTTACACAAACTCTACATCAGCAAAATGGTCGAAATGGAGTTGTTCAAAATTTGCTTAATGAAAACACTAAAATTCACATATAGATTAGTAACATCATACCTCCCAAAAAATGTTAAAGCCCTGCCCCAGGAACACATACCACATCTCCAATATTGGGGAATAACACCACCTCCTTGGAGACATGTGCTGCCTAAAAAAAAAAACACACCATCAATTTCAACTTTGTATACCAGCCATCCATACAATGGAAGACCACCCTCCTGCCCCCCTGTGGGCACTGGGATCGCTCATACATCAATAGATAAATGAGCCCTAGCACCTTTTTGTTTTTTCACAATGTCCCTCTCATTAGAGCAATGTGTGCCGACATACCCCACTCTGTTCAGGTGATGCCCTGCCGACCAAATGCAGCTTTGGAGGTGGTACAGATCAGAAATAAGTTGAGGGGCTGCAGCATTTTACTAATCACCCAATTCTAGTAATCGATGGGGTCCCCAGTCTCTTGACCAGACACCGATAGCTTATCTGCTATCATTGCTTCCAGAATAGGCCAGCAGCTATTAAAACAGGAGGTTTTATAAAGCAGAGTGTGAATGATCAGAATCCCCAGGTCATTGTCACTCACACGTGAGAATGTCCCAAGGATGCTGAAAAAATCTGGGTTATGCTGTGGAGATCGAGGCCACAATAGCAGACGTGATGGCACCTGGACAGTCTAATGTTCTGCATTTCCCGTGAGCACGCGCATCATTTCTCTGATACAGAATATAAAATGTCAGTGGCGGTGGCGGTAGCGGAGATCGTTACTAATGAGCCTTCGTTCTCTGGCTCATGTGAACCTTCCCTGTGTTTAAAATTTGCTGTGAAATATAAATGAGGCCTCCGGGGGTTTGGGGGCTGTATTGTGTCTGAGGCTCGGGGGACTCTGCCGTCATTAGCAGTAAACTCTCGACACCCGCCTCAACATTATTTTATGTTCTGCCGTTTCGGGTTTCTTTTATCTTCAGATGCGGGTGGGGAATCACAGAAATCTGCACTCACCACGAAGATTAAATTTTTGAAAAAATTTGCCAATGAATCTGTAAATAAATGTCCAGGCAGCAGCTTCAAAGGTCACTAGGAGAGAAACATGTAAGACCACCCTAGTGTCCTACTGCGTTTCTAAGACGATGTGATGGGGCGCGCCTATAGCCCGGTCTCCTCTGTACCTCCCACGCTGTCCTGCCTGCTATAGGTTTGCCACCTTTCCCAACAAAAAATACCGGCCTTGCCGGTGAGATACCTTTCCTTCTATACAGGCCCGTTATATTTTGCAGGTCTGAGATAGGTAAATAGGGGGAGTCCGATCTGGGGTCTGTTTTCTTTAGGGGTCTGATCTAGGGTTTAATTTGTAGGATTCTGTATATTTACAGATGTAGGGGGGGGACTGTATATGCAGCGAGCCCCTGAGGAGCCGGTGCAGAGGATAGGAGTGGTAGTGGCCCTGAGAGGTTTGTTAGAGAACATTAGTGATCAAACAGCATCATGAAAACCAAGGAACACACCAGACAGGTCAGGGATAAAGTTGTGGAGATGTGTTAAGCAGGGTTAGGTTATAAAAAAAATGTCCCAAGCTCTGAACATCTCATGGAGCACTGTTCAATCCATCATCCAAAAATGGAAGGCGTATGGCACAACTGCAAACCTACCAAGACATGGACGTCCACCTAAACTTACAGCCCCTGGCAAGGACAGTACTAATTAGAGAAGCAGTCAAGAGGCCCATGGTCACTCTGGAGGAGCTGCAGAGATCCACAGCTCAGGTAGGAAAATCTGTCCACAGGACAACTATTAGTTGTGTGCTCCACAAATCTGGCCTTTATGGAAGAGTGGCAAGAAGAAAACAATTTTTGAAAGCAAGCCATAAGAAGTCCCGTATTCAGTTTGCCACAAGCCACGTAGAGGACACAGCAAACATGTAGAAGAAGGTGCTCTGGTCAGATGAGACCAAAGTTGGACTTTTTGGCCTAAATGTAAAACACTTTGTGTGGTGGAAAACTAACACTGCACATCACCCTGAACACAACATCCCCACCATGAAACATGGTGGTGGCAGCATCATGCTGCGGAGAAGCTTTTCTTCAGCAGGGACGGAGAAGCTGGTCAGAGTTGATGGGAAGATGGATGGAGCTAAATACAGGGCAATCCTGGAGGAAAACCTGTTAGAGGCTGCAAAAGACTTGAGACTGGGGTGGAGGTTCGCCTTCCAGAAGGACAACAGAATTGAACGGTTTAGATCAAAGCATATTCATGTGTTAGAATGGCCACGTCACAGTCCAGACCTAAATCCCACTGAGAATCTGTGACAAGACGGGAAAATTACGGTTCACAGACGTTCTTCATCCAATCTGACTGAGTGCGAGCTCTTCTGCAAAGAAGAATGGGCAAAAATGTCAGCCTCTAGATGTGTAAAGTAGAGACATCCCCCAAAAGCCAAGCAGCTGTATTTGCAGTGAAAGGTGGTCCTACAAAGCACTGACTCGGGGGGGCTGAATACTAATGCACACCACACTTCCCAGATGTTTATTTATTAAACATTTTGAAAACCCTGTATCATTTTCTTTTCACTTCACACATACTTGCTACTTTGTGTTGGTCTATCACAGGGATCAGCAACCTTCGGCACTCCGGGTGCTTGTGGAACTACAACTCCCAGCGTACACATTTGTTCGGCTGTTCTTGTAACTTCCATAGAAGTGAAAGGAGGATTCTGGGAGTTGTAGTTTCAGAACAGCTGGAGGTTGCTGATCTCTGGTCTGTCACAAACAATCCCAATAAAATACATACACTGCGTGCAGAATTATTAGGCAAATGAGTATTTTGACCACATCATCCTCTTTATGCATGTTGTCTTACTCCAAGCTGTATAGGCTCGAAAGCCTACTACCAATTAAGCATATTAGGTGATGTGCATCTCTGTAATGAGAAGGGGTGTGGTCTAATGACATCAACACCCTATATCAGGTGTGCATAATTATTAGGCAACTTCCTTTCCTTTGGCAAAATGGGTCAAAAGAAGGACTTGAGAGGCTCAGAAAAGTCAAAAATAGTGAGATATCTTGCAGAGGGATGCAGCACTCTTAAAATTGCAAAGCTTCTGAAGCGTGATCATCGAACAATCAAGTGTTTCATTCAAAATAGTCAACAGGGTCGCAAGAAGCGTGTGGAAAAACCAAGGCGCAAAATAACTGCCCATGAACTGAGAAAAGTCAAGCGTGCAGCTGCCAAGATGCCACTTGCCACCAGTTTGGCCATATTTCAGAGCTGCAACATCACTGGAGTGCCCAAAAGCACAAGGTGTGCAATACTCAGAGACATGGCCAAGGTAAGAAAGGCTGAAAGACGACCACCACTGAACAAGACACACAAGCTGAAACGTCAAGACTGGGCCAAGAAATATCTCAAGACTGATTTTTCTAAGGTTTTATGGACTGATGAAATGAGAGTGAGTCTTGATGGGCCAGATGGATGGGCCCGTGGCTGGATTGGTAAAGGGCAGAGAGCTCCAGTCCGACTCAGACGCCAGCAAGGTGGAGGTGGAGTACTGGTTTGGGCTGGTATCATCCAAGATGAGCTTGTGGGGCCTTTTCGGGTTGAGGATGGAGTCAAGCTCAACTCCCAGTCCTACTGCCAGTTTCTGGAAGACACCTTCTTCAAGCAGTGGTACAGGAAGAAGTCTGCATCCTTCAAGAAAAACATGATTTTCATGCAGGACAATGCTCCATCACACGCGTCCAAGTACTCCACAGCGTGGCTGGCAAGAAAGGGTATAAAAGAAGAAAATCTAATGACATGGCCTCCTTGTTCACCTGATCTGAACCCCATTGAGAACCTGTGGTCCATCATCAAATGTGAGATTTACAAGGAGGGAAAACAGTACACCTCTCTGAACAGTGTCTGGGAGGCTGTGGTTGCTGCTGCACGCAATGTTGATGGTGAACAGATCAAAACACTGACAGAATCCATGGATGGCAGGCTTTTGAGTGTCCTTGCAAAGAAAGGTGGCTATATTGGTCACTGATTTGTTTTTGTTTTGTTTTTGAATGTCAGAAATGTATATTTGTGAATGTTGAGATGTTATATTGGTTTCACTGGTAAAAATAAATAATTGAAATGGGTATATATTTGTTTTTTGTTAAGTTGCCTAATAATTATGCACAGTTATAGTCACCTGCACACACAGATATCCCCCTAAAATAGCTAAAACTAAAAACAAACTAAAAACTACTTCCAAAAATATTCAGCTTTGATATTAATGAGTTTTTTGGGTTCATTGAGAACATGGTTGTTGTTCAATAATAAAATTAATCCTCAAAAATACAACTTGCCTAATAATTCTGCACTCCCTGTATAAGTTTGTGGGTGTAACGTGAAAAAATGTGGAAAAGATAGGGTATGAATACTTTTTCTAGGCACTATAACTTGCGGTACATCCAATAGCAGTGGACTAAAAGTACAGTTTCTGGCACCAGTTAAGGAGGTATGGAGGCAGGTTGGCAATGGTGGGTATAGGTGGCTACTGTAAAGTTCAGACTTGAGCATTATCTGGACTAGTGTTGGTATAGGTGGTGGTGTCTGAGCCGTAGTCCCTCACCTCGCAGCAGTGTCTGTAAAGCAGTATTTTGCTTATCACTCTGCTGTCTGGTCTCTCAGGTGCTTTCTTGAAACCTGAATTTGGTTGATCTCTCTGGAAAATCATATATCGTTCCAAGCAGCAGGAGCTCTGAGGTGTGCTTCCTCTCCTCTCCGTAGCAGGACCAGCTCACTCCTACCAAGAAGGGAGCCATCCATACCTCTGGCTGGTACATAGGGCCGAACAATGGAATCCATAACATAACAATACAACAGTCTAGGGTCCTGCATATAAACGGGGGACTGGTCTGGGGTCTGTAAAAACGGGGGACAGGTCCAATGAGACCAAGCTGCAAGAATTGGAGAAGCCTTTTAAGAACCTGCTGAGAGCTGTACAAGGACAACAAATGTCACTGCTCCTGCGAACGGTTCCACATGATGGCGTGGAGAATCCGACCTCGTCCACGCTCCTGATCACAGAACGAATGAATGTGAGAACGAAATAACGGTGAGGATTCCAAGAAAGATACTGAGATTCAAGACCAGACAGGGAGGGGCTTATCCCAATAGGGGGTGTGGTCATGATGGGAGTGTTTGGATGGCAGGGGCGGGGCTTTGGACAATGCCCGACCACCATCTTTCTAAAGGCATTCCGTCATAGAATTGCGTTGTGGTCCGTGGGAACGGAATCCATAACGCAATTCTGCTTTTACCATCAAACGAAGCGTGAACGAATGTCAAAATATGAAATTCGCTCATCTCTAACGGGAACCCGAGGACAAAACAGTATATGACAGAATTATGAGGAAAATATGTGGTGTTATGTGGGAACTATATGGCAGTATTATGTGAGAATTATGGTATATGACAGCATTATGTTAAAATCACCGTATATGGCAGTGTCATGTGAGAATCACAGTAAATGGCAGTATTATGTGAGTATTACCATATATGGCAGTATTATGTGATAGTTACTGTATATGGCAGTATTATGTGAGTATTGCCATATATGGCAGTATTATGTGAGTATTACCATATATGGCAGTATTATGTGATAATTACTGTATATGGCAGTAATATGTGATAATTACTGTATATGGCAGTAATATGTGAGTATTACCATATATGGCAGTATTATGTGAGTATTACCATATATGGCAGTATTATGTGAGAATTACCATATATGGCAGTATTATGTGAGTATTACCATATATGGCAGTATTATGTGATAATTACTGTATATGGCAGTATTATGTGATAATTACTGTATATGGCAGTAATATGTGATAATTACCGTATATGGCAGTATTATGTGAGTATTACCATATATGGCAGTATTATGTGAGAATTACCATATATGGCAGTATTATGTGAGTATTACCATATATGGCAGTATTATGTGATAATTACTGTATATGGCAGTATTATGTGATAATTACTGTATATGGCAGTAATATGTGATAATTACCGTATATGGCAGTATTATGTGAGTATTACCATATATGGCAGTATTATGTGAGTATTACCATATATGGCAGTATTATGTGAGAATTACTGTATATGGCAGTATTATGTGATAATTACTGTATATGGCAGTAATATGTGATAATTACTGTATATGGCAGTAATATGTGATAATTACCATATATGGCAGTATGATGCAAGAATTACAGTAATATGTGAGAACTATATGGCTGTTGTATGTAAACTATATGGCAGTATTATGTGGGTACTATATAGCAATTTTCAGTGAGAACTATATAATGATATTATGTGGTAACTATATGGCAGTTCTATCTGAGAACTATATAGCAGCATTACCTGGGAACTACAGTGCATGGCCATGTTATGAAGGATTTATAGAATGGTACAGTATTATGCAGTTTTATGTAAGAACTATATGCTGTATTATATTGGAAGTACGGTATATGCGTTATGGGGTAAATATATACCAGTGTTATGTGGGAAATATTTGGCAGTATTATGTTGGGACTGCATGGCAGTATTATGTGAGAAACTCTATGGCAGTATGATATGGGCTCTTTACAGGAACATTATATATTTAGATGCTACATATTGCCAGGGCAACATATGGCGGTATTATGGGAATGTAACCTCATTGTATGTAGCAGAGCCCAGTTGGTTTACTTACTGAACACCTGTGTGAATAATATTTCCGGACTATCCTGTAAATGTCATGGTGACATCAGAGCCCCCTGTAATAATGCTTCTGTCTTCTTCCAGACTTTCCGATGGCCGATCGCCAGTGACGTAGACGGGAACGAGATGCTGGAGATTCAAGTGTTCAACTACAGCAAAGTCTTCACTAACAGGTGAGTGGCCGAAGGGTGACCACAGATACAGACGGGGGATGCCACCATATTGAATACATTAATGTCAGGAGTAGATCACAGCTATGGATTCAGCATCCCATGATATGCTCATCCTGATCTTCCTGGTTCGTGAACGCAATGCCAGAACTACAGTGAAGACTGACACTAGCATAAGCTCAGCAGCAGGGTAGACTAGTGTCTGAAATATTTTATAAGACGACCTTGGCTGATAAGAGATCTGAGCGGCTTCATTGGGGATGTGATGGCGGCCGATGCTCGTGCCCTGCGATTAATTACAGGCTCTGATCAAGCAGCGGCGCGGACAATGGAGGCCGGTGATAAATAATGGAGGCCGCGGCGTCAGGATAATAAGAGACATCTGATCCCCGCCGCACAATGGAGATGAATTATTAAATGATTGAGATAAGAAGTGGCCGCCACCTCGTAATGTCACCGCTTGTCACTCATCACATGGCTGATTAGGAGAGAATCAGAAGCTGTGGGCTCGGGGGGAGCACTGTGGATGTCACTGTTATGGGGGCGCTGTGGATGTCACTGTTATGGGGGCACTGTGGATGTCACTGTTATGGGGGCACTGTGGATGTCACTGTTATGGGGGCGCTGTGGATGTCACTGTTATGGGGGCACTGTGGATGTCACTGTTATGGGGCACTGTGGATGTCACTGTTATGGGGGCGCTGTGGATGTCACTGTTATGGGGGCGCTGTGGATGTCACTGTTATGGGGCGCTGTGGATGTCACTGTTATGGGAGCACTGTGGATGTCACTGTTATGGGGCACTGTGGATGTCACTGTTATGGGGGCGCTGTGGAGGTCACTGTTATGGGGGCACTGTGGATGTCACTGTTACGGGGGCACTGTAGATGTCACTGTTATGGGGGCGCTGTGGATGTCACTGTTATGGGGGCACTGTGGATGTCACTGTTATGGGGGCACTGTAGATGTCACTGTTATGGGGGCACTGTGGATGTCACTGTTACGGGGGCACTGTGGATGTCATTGTTATGGGGGCACTGTGGATGTCACTGTTATGGGGGCACTGTGGATGTCACTGTTATGGGGGCGCTGTGGATGTCACTGTTATGGGGGCACTGTGGATGTCACTGTTATGGGGGCACTGTAGATGTCACTGTTATTGGGGCGCTGTGGATGTCACTGTTATGGGGGCACTGTGGATGTCACTGTTATGGGGGCACTGTGGATGTCACTGTTATGGGGGCGCTGTGGATGTCACTGTTATGGGGGCGCTGTGGATGTCACTGTTATGGGGGCGCTGTGGATGTCACTGTTATGGGGGCGCTGTGGATGTCACTGTTATGGGGGCGCTGTGGATGTCACTGTTATGGGGGCGCTGTGGATGTCACTGTTATGGGGGCGCTGTGGATGTCACTGTTATGGGGATGCTGTGGATGTCACTGTTATGGGGCACTGTGGATGTCACTGTTATGGGGCACTGTCGATGTCACTGTTATGGGGGCACTGTGGATGTCACTGTTATGGGGGCACTGTAGATGTCACTGTTATTGGGGCGCTGTGGATGTCACTGTTATGGGAGCACTGTGGATGTCACTGTTATGGGAGCGCTGTGGATGTCACTGTTATGGGGGCGCTGTGGATGTCACTGTTATGGGGGCGCTGTGGATGTCACTGTTATGGGGGCACTGTGGATGTGACTGTTATGGGGGCGCTGTGGATGTCACTGTTATGGGGGCGCTGTGGATGTCACTGTTATGGGGGCGCTGTGGATGTCACTGTTATGGGGGCACTGTGGATGTCACTGTTATGGGGGCACTGTGGGTGTCACTGTTATGGGGGCGCTGTGGATGTCACTGTTATGGGGGCGCTGTGGATGTCACTGTTATGGGGGCGCTGTGGATGTCACTGTTATGGGGGCACTGTGGAGGTCACTGTTATGGGGCGCTGTGGATGTCACTGTTATGGGGGTACTGTGGAGGTCACTGTTATGGGGCGCTGTGGGTGTCACTGTTATGGGGGCACTGTGGATGTCACTATTATGGGAGCACTGTGGATGTCACTGTTATGGGGGCGCTGTGGATGTCACTGTTATGGGGGCACTGTGGAGGTCACTGTTATGGGACGCTGTGGGTGTCACTGTTATGGGGACGCTGTGGATGTCACTGTTATGGGGGCACTGTGGATGTCACTGTTATGGGGGCGCTGTGGATGTCACTGTTATGGGGGCACTGTGGATGTCACTATTATGGGGGCACTGTGGATGTCACTATTATGGGGGCACTGTGGATGTCACTGTTATGGGGGCGCTGTGGATGTCACTGTTATGGGGGCGCTGTGGATGTCACTGTTATGGGGGCACTGTGGATGTCACTGTTATGGGGGCACTGTGGAGGTCATGGTCATTGTTATGGTCACACACAGAGATCCGAGCAGGTTACTGTACGGTATATCGGTTGCACATTCGCACATAGCGGAACAATCACCGCAGGAGAGAGAGCCCAGTGCAGACCTTCAGTTGAGTCCAGACAATTCTCTTTTCTTTACATTAAATTTGTGGCTTCCTTCCTCTCTCCTTAGAACATGTATTATTATACGATGCCGCCATATAACATGTCATGCCGCTGTTCACAAGTCTGTGACGGATGCTTTCCGGGGTGCAGATTTGGTCACTTTAACCCTTTCATTTTAACAGTCTGGGTTGGCTGGAGAAGACAGTGAGCGGTGAATTATGAATGACCGGCATGTAGCAGACGGTATAAATAATACATCACGAGAAGGAGGGAAGATCTCCCTAGAAAACCTGATGCGGCCCCTCCTCAATTATTCACACTCCGCAGCGTCCTCAGGAACGCTCCATAAAGCGGATATTCCAGGGCTCTGTCCATGCTGCATACCATAAAACCGCCATCCGCAATATGGCCACCGCCATATAGCTGTCACACAGCTTTCCAAGATTCTCTGAGCCTCCATGTGATCCTGCTCCTTTTGTGTATTCCCTATGCCAACTCTTCCAGTCCTCCTACCATTTATGACATATCTCCCCATCTAATGTACGGCAGGAAACACCGTCCCATCCAGAAAGAACGTACCCTCGTTATGCGCGAATATAATGCGAGAGGTGCAGTGAAGACTGACACGCAGGGAAGTAGCAAAGAGATGATAGGGATGAAGCTCTCACTTCTGGATCATTTGAAAGCTGGGTGACACCCCCCCACCCCCGCCCCCACACTCATATTAATATAAATGGATATTTTTCTTTTCAGACTCATTGGGACTTTTCGGATGGTTCTCCAAAAAGTGGTTGAAGAGGCGCAGCTGGAAGTGACAGACACACTGATCGATGACAACAACTCTGCCATCCGCGTATGTATCATTGTAACGCCACCACTGCTCTGAGTGGCTGAAAACCCACCCTGATCTAATGATCCTCACAGCTGAGGGTTTGTTACAGTTGTATATTAAGACAATCCTCTGTGAGCTAGACAGTCTGGCCTTCAAGGTCCAAATATTCTTCTCATTGACCCACTTCTACTGTCTGCTTTAGATTTCGAGGGTTCTAGTAGAAGAGGAAAAAGCTCAAACTGTAGTAATATCTTTATGTGTCATCAGATAGGTTTAGCCCCAGTGAGCATATGAGCAGTGGTCCTCCAGAATGTCATCTGTCTTGGGTTTGGGTCTTCAGGCTTTCCAATGATTTATTCATGTTTCTTGCAACTGTCTGCATCCATTTTGGTACTGGCTAGTCTCTTCCTCACTTTGTTTCAACTCCTCCCACCATAAACATCTTTCTAAAGAATTGGGTCTTCTAGTAAGATGTCCCAAAGGTGATAAATCTTCATCTGCTCAGTTATGTGCCAGGTTAGAGAGACACATTTTTCAGGTGTCTTAAAGATATTCTTCTGTGTTGTCAGATGTGCTTCATCCGTCGTGACCATATGAGTAGTGTTCCTCCAGGATGTCCCGTATCTTAAATTCGGGTCTTCTTGCTTCTCGGTTGTCATCCCTCTCACTATGATTCAACTCCACCCAACATAATGGTCTTCTCTAAAGAAGTCTTCTTGTGAGATGTTCAGAAAATAATAAAGCTTCACTCTGCTCATTTATGCGTCAGCTAGAGGTTCTGGCTTTAACTGGCCAAGTAAACTACGTTCTTGAACTTCCACCAATGTTGTCATCGAAAGATCTTCCTCACTGACCTACTCCTACTGTCTACCTTGTTTACTCCAGAATATCCCCTGTGTTGGGTCTCCAGACTTCTCAACATCTATCTTGGTATTGCTCATCTTTTTTGCTTCAACTCTTTCCAACATATACATCTTTTCTAAAGAATTGGGTCTTCAAACTTCTCTGATTCTTTTAGTGAGATGTTCAGAAAATTAAAAAGGCTTTACTCTGCTCATTTATGTGTCAGATTAAAGCTCTGGTTTTATCAGCTTACATTGCTGCCATCCATGGTCTTTTCAGTGGTGGTCTAGAGATCTGTCTCATTGCCCCAACTCTACTGTCTGCTTTGGATTTCAAAGTGACAACCTTTTGAGTTCTATATTAATGTTCTTATGTGTTGTCATGTTGATTTCAGCTCCTATTGACTATATGAATAGTATTCCTCCATAATGTCCCCTGTTTTATGTTTTGAACATCAAGTTTCTCAATGATGTCTTCATTATATTTGTCTCCATCTATTCTGGTACCGGCCATCCTCTTCCTCTTTTCACTTTATATCTTCCCACCTTAAATTTAATCTCTAATGAGTTGGGTCTTCTGTCATGTCTAGACTTCACTCTTCTCATCAAGTGTCAGCTAGAAGATCTGCCTTCATCTAATCAAGGATCTTTTTGTGTCTTCCCTAGAATCCATAGTCTTCTACCAGTGGTGACATCTAGAAATCTGTCGTTAACCTACTTTTGCTGTTTGCTTTGGATTTTACAGGTTATGGTGGAGGAGACAAAGTTTTAAGTTCTATATTAATATATTAATATTCTTATGTGACGCCAGGTCTATTTGGGCCCCTTTGAGCAGTCTTTTTGTCTTCATCCATTGTGATGCCAACCATCCTCTTCCTCTTTTTGTTTCATATCTTCCAACTTTATATCTCTTCTACAATGAGTTGGGTCTTCTTCTATCATGTCCAGATGATGATAATGCTACACTCTGCTTGTCAGGTGGAAGCTCTGCCTTCATCTAGGCAAGGATCCTCTTGCATCTTTCCCTGCTGTCTGCGGTCTTCTACCAATGATGACATCTAGAGATCTGTCTTGTTAACCCACCTCTACTGTCTAATTTAGATTTTGAGAGTGCTGGTGAAGAGACTACATTTTATCTCTGCTATTCATATTCTTACGTGACATCAGCAGATCTATTTAGTCTCCTAGTGACCTTATGCAGTCTTGAGTCTTTAGACTTCTCAATGACATCTTCATGAGTTTTGTCTCCATCTGTTATGGTGCTGGCCATCCTCTGTCTCTTTTTATTTCATATCTTCACAGCATAAATTTATTTTCCAATGAATTTTGTCTTCTTGTGTTAAGTCCAGAAAAAGATAAAACTTCACTCTGCTCATCAGGTGTCAGGTGGAAACTCTGCCTTTATCTAGTCAAGAATCCCCTTGCTTCTTTCCCTACTATCCATTGTATTCTACCAGTGGTGACATCTAGAGATTTGTTTAATTGACTACTTGTCTCCTAGTGACCATACTGTATGAGCAGTCTTTTGTTTGGGTGTTTAGACTTCTCAATTATGTCTTCATGAGTCTTGTCTCCATTAGAGTTGAGCGAACCCGCACTGTAAAGTTCGGGTTTGTACCGAACTTCAGATTTTTCGGCACCCAGACCCAAACCCGAACATTTACGTAAAAGTTTGGGTTCGGGTTCGGTGTTCGGCGCTTTCTTGGCGCTTTTTGAAAGGCTGCACAGCAGCCAATCAACAAGCGTCATACTACTTGCCCCAAAAGGCCATCACAGCCATGCCTACTATTCGGATTAGTGTAGGGAGAGGCTGCAGCTGCTGTGAGGGAGAGATCAGGGAGAAATCTTATCAAGAACTGCTTTTTTTACTCAGCGATCTACAGCAAATGTGTTTTGTGGGTGCAGTGCACAATTTTTTTAAGCCTGCCCTGAGCCAACTACTGCTGAAAACAAACTTTTTTTTACTTTTTATATTTGTCAATATCAATACATGATCGGCAGCCATTTTATGCAACAATAGTGCACCAGCATAGGCTATTTGCATGTCTGCAAGTCCAGAAATACATCTTTTTGCTTACTGGGGTAAAAAAAAACCTCTAATATACTGCACATCTGGTATAAGACGTGCATGAGTGACTGTCACATTTAGGCCAGAAATACGGCTTTTTAGTTACTGGGGTGAAAAAACCTTCAAATATACTGCACATCTCTGATTACACGTGCATAAGTTACTGTGAAATTTAGGCCACAAATACCGCTGTCATACACTGCGTGCAGAATTATTAGGCAAATGAGTATTTTGACCACATCATCCTCTTTATGCATGTTGTCTTACTCCAAGCTGTATAGGCTCGAAAGCCTACTACCAATTAAGCATATTAGGTGATGTGCATCTCTGTAATGAGAAGGGGTGTGTTCTAATGACATCAACACCCTATATTAGGTGTGCATAATTATTAGGCAACTTCCTTTCCTTTGGCAAAATGGGTCAAAAGAAGGACTTGACAGGCTCAGAAAAGTCAAAAATAGTGAGATATCTTGCAGAGGGATGCAGCACTCTTAAAATTGCAAAGCTTCTGAAGCGTGATCATCGAACAATCAAGCGTTTCATTCAAAATAGTCAACAGGGTCGCAAGAAGCGTGTGGAAAAACCAAGGCGCAAAATAACTGCCCATGAACTGAGAAAAGTCAAGCGTGCAGCTGCCAAGATGCCACTTGCCACCAGTTTGGCCATATTTCAGAGCTGCAACATCACTGGAGTGCCCAAAAGCACAAGGTGTGCAATACTCAGAGACATGGCCAAGGTAAGAAAGGCTGAAAGACGACCACCACTGAACAAGACACACAAGCTGAAACGTCAAGACTGATTTTTCTAAGGTTTTATGGACTGATGAAATGAGAGTGAGTCTTGATGGGCCAGATGGATGGGCCTGTGGCTGGATTGGTAAAGAGCAGAGAGCTCCAGTCCGACTCAGACGCCAGCAAGGTGGAGGTGGAGTACTGGTTTGGGCTGGTATCATCAAAGATGAGCTTGTGGGGCCTTTTCGGGTTGAGGATGGAGTCAAGCTCAACTCCCAGTCCTACTGCCAGTTTCTGGAAGACACCTTCTTCAAGCAGTGGTACAGGAAGAAGTCTGCATCCTTCAAGAAAAACATGATTTTCATGCAGGACAATGCTCCATCACACGCGTCCAAGTACTCCATAGCGTGGCTGGCAAGAAAGGGTATAAAAGAAGAAAATCTAATGATATGGCCTCCTTGTTCACCTGATCTGAACCCCATTGAGAACCTGTGGTCCATCATCAAATGTGAGATTTACAAGGAGGGAAAACAGTACACCTCTCTGAACAGTGTCTGGGAGGCTGTGGTTGCTGCTGCACGCAATGTTGATGGTGAACAGATCAAAACACTGACAGAATCCATGGATGGCAGACTTTTGAGTGTCCTTGCAAAGAAAGGTGGCTATATTGGTCACTGATTTGTTTTTGTTTTGTTTTTGAATGTCAGAAATGTATATTTGTGAATGTTGAGATGTTATATTGGTTTCACTGGTAAAAATAAATAATTGAAATGGGTATACAGGGAGTGCAGAATTATTAGGCAAGTTGTATTTTTGAGGATTAATTTTATTATTGAACAACAACCATGTTCTCAATGAACCCAAAAAACTCATTAATATCAAAGCTGAATATTTTTGGAAGTAGTTTTTAGTTTGTTTTTAGTTTTAGCTATTTTAGGGGGATATCTGTGTGTGCAGGTGACTATTACTGTGCATAATTATTAGGCAACTTAACAAAAAACAAATATATACCCATTTCAATTATTTATTTTTACCAGTGAAACCAAAATAACATCTCAACATTCACAAATATACATTTCTGACATTCAAAAACAAAACAAAAACAAATCAGTGACCAATATAGCCACCTTTCTTTGCAAGGACACTCAAAAGCCTGCCATCCATGGATTCTGTCAGTGTTTTGATCTGTTCACCATCAACATTGCGTGCAGCAGCAACCACAGCCTCCCAGACACTGTTCAGAGAGGTGTACTGTTTTCCCTCCTTGTAAATCTCACATTTGATGATGGACCACAGGTTCTCAATGGGGTTCAGATCAGGTGAACAAGGAGGCCATGTCATTAGATTTTCTTCTTTTATACCCTTTCTTGCCAGCCACGCTGTGGAGTAATTGGACGCGTGTGATGGAGCATTGTCCTGCATGAAAATCATGTTTTTCTTGAAGGATGCAGACTTCTTCCTGTACCACTGCTTGAAGAAGGTGTCTTCCAGAAACTGGCAGTAGGACTGGGAGTTGAGCTTGACTCCATCCTCAACCCGAAAAGGCCCCACAAGCTCATCTTTGATGATACCAGCCCAAACCAGTACTCCACCTCCACCTTGCTGGCGTCTGAGTCGGACTGGAGCTCTCTGCCCTTTACCAATCCAGCCATGGGCCCATCCATCTGGCCCATCAAGACTCACTCTCATTTCATCAGTCCATAAAACCTTAGAAAAATCAGTCTTGAGATATTTCTTGGCCCAGTCTTGACGTTTCAGCTTGTGTGTCTTGTTCAGTGGTGGTCGTCTTTCAGCCTTTCTTACCTTGGCCATGTCTCTGAGTATTGCACACCTTGTGCTTTTGGGCACTCCAGTGATGTTGCAGCTCTGAAATATGGCCAAACTGGTGGCAAGTGGCATCTTGGCAGCTGCACGCTTGACTTTTCTCAGTTCATGGGCAGTTATTTTGCGCCTTGGTTTTTCCACACGCTTCTTCCGACCCTGTTGACTATTTTGAATGAAACGCTTGATTGTCCGATGATCACGCTTCAGAAGCTTTGCAATTTTAAGAGTGCTGCATCCCTCTGCAAGATATCTCACTATTTGTGACTTTTCTGAGCCTGTCAAGTCCTTCTTTTGACCCATTTTGCCAAAGGAAAGGAAGTTGCCTAATAATTATGCACACCTAATATAGGGTGTTGATGTCATTAGACCACACCCCTTCTCATTACAGAGATGCACATCACCTAATATGCTTAATTGGTAGTAGGCTTTCGAGCCTATACAGCTTGGAGTAAGACAACATGCATAAAGAGGATGATGTGGTCAAAATACTCATTTGCCTAATAATTCTGCACGCAGTGTATATTAGTTTTTTGTTAAGTTGCCTAATAATTATGCACAGTAATAGTCACCTGCACACACAGATATCCCCCTAAAATAGCTAAAACTAAAAACAAACTAAAAACTACTTCCAAAAATATTTAGCTTTGATATTAATGAGTTTTTTGGGTTCATTGAGAACATGGTTGTTGTTCAATAATAAAATTAATCCTCAAAAATACAACTTGCCTAATAATTCTGCACTCCCTGTATAGAGTGCAATACCCTACATCAGTTTTTTTTTGGGCGGTAAATTATTTTTAACAGACTTATCCACTTTTTACTTTGCTTTGTAAACGCTAACTATGAGGCAAACATCTAATAAGGGACGCGGTCATGGTGGTGGTGTTGGTGGAGCCTCTGGTGCAGGGAGAGGACGTGGCCGTTCTGCCACAGCTACACGTCCTACTGAACCTACTACCTCAGGTCCCAGTAGCCGCCAGAATCTACAGCGATATTTGGTCGGGCCTAGTGCCGTTCTAAGGATGGTAAGGCCTGAACAAGTACAGGTGCTAGTCAATTGGGTGTCCGACAGTGGATCCAGCACGTTCACATTATCTCCCACCGAGTCTTCTGCAGAAAGCGCACAGGTGGCGCCTGAAACCCATGCCCATCAGTCTGTCACATCACCCCCGTGCATATCGGGGAACCTGTCTGAGCCTCAAGTCATGCAGCAGTCTCTTATGCTGTTTGAAGACTCTGCTGGCAGGGTTTCTCAAGGGCATCTACCTAGCCCTTCCCCAGGGGTGGAAGACATAGAATGCACTGACGCACAACCACTTATGTTTCCTGATGATGAGGACATGGGAATACCACCTCAGCATGTCTCTGATGATGACGAAACACAGGTACCAACTGCTGCGTCTTTCTGCAGTGTGCAGACTCAACAGGAGGTCAGGGAGGAAGACTGGGTGGAAGACGATGCAGGGGACGATGAGGTCCTAGATCCCACATGGAATGAAGGTCATGCCACTGACTTTCAGAGTTCGGAGGAAGAGGCAGTGGTGAGACCGAGCCAACAGTGTAGCAAAAGCGGGAGCAGGGTGCAAAAGCAGAGCAGCCGTCGCCAAAACAGTTCGCCTGCTACTGGCCACCGCCATCTGGGACCGAGCACACCAAAGGCAGCTTCAAGGAGTTCGCTGACATTGCACTTCTTCACACAATGTGCTGACGACAAGACCCGAGTGGTTTGCACGCTGTGCCATCAGAGCCTGAAGCGAGGCATTAACGTTCTGAACCTTAGCACAACCTGGATGACCAGGCACCTGCATGCGAGACACGGGCTGCAGTGGAGTAAGCACCTTCAAAACCAAGAATTGTCTCAGGCCCCTCCTGCTCCCTCTTCTGCTGCTGCCTCGGCCTCTTCCTCCGCCTCTGGAGGAACGTTGGCACCTGCCGCCCAGCAAACAGAGGATGTACCAAGCATCTCAACCATGTCACACGGCAGCGTTCAGCTCTCCATCTCACAAACATTTGAGAGAAAGCGTAAATTCCCACCTAGCCACCCTCGATTTCTGGCCCTGAATGCCAGCATTTCTAAACTACTGGCCTTTGAAATGCTGTCATTCAGGCTGGTGGAGACGGACAGCTTCAAACAGCTCATGTCGCTTGCTGTCCCACAGTACGTCGTTCCCAGCCGCCACTACTTCTCCAGGAGAGCCGTGCCTTCCCTGCACAACCAAGTATCGGATAAAATCAAGTGTGCACTGCGCAACGCCATCTGTGGCAAGGTCCACCTAACCACAGATACGTGGACCAATAAGCACGGCCAGGGACGCTATATCTCCCTAACTGCACACTGGGTAAATGTAGTGGCGGCTGGGCCCCAGGCGGAGAGCTGTTTGGCGCACATCCTTCCGCCGCCAAGGATGGCAGGGCAACATTCTTTGCCTCCTGTTGCCTCCTCTTCCTACTAGGCTTCCTCCTCCTCTTCTTCCACCTGCTCATCCAGTCAGCTACACACCTTCACCACCATTTCAGCACAGCCAGGGGTAAACGTCAGCAGGCCGTTCTGAAACTGATGTGTTTGGGGGACAGGCCCCACACCGCACAGGAGTTGTGGTGGGGTATAGAACAACAGACCGATGAGTGGTTTGTGCCAGTCAGCCTCAAGCCCGGCCTGGTGGTGTGCGATAATGGGCGAAATCTCGTTGCAGCTCTGGGACTAGCCGGTTTGACGCACATCCCTTGCCTGGCGCATGTGCTGAATTTGATGGTGCAGAAGTTCATTCACAACTACCCCGACATGTCAGAGCTGCTGCATAAAGTGCGGACCGCCTGTGCGCGCTTCCGGCGTTCTCATCCTGCCACCGCTCGGCTGTCTGCTCTACAGCGTAACTTCGGCCTTCCCGCTCACCGCCTCATATGCGACGTGCCCACCAGGTGGAACTCCACCTTGGACATGCTGGACAGACTGTGCGAGCAGCAGCAGGCCATAGTGGAGTTTCAGCTGCAGCACGCACGGGTCAGTCGCTCTGCGGAACAGCACCACTTCACCACCAATGACTTAGCCTCCATGCGAGACCTGTGTGCCATGGTGCGCTGTTTCGAGTACTCCACCAACATGGCCAGTGGCGATGAAGCCGTTATCAACGTTACAATACCACTTCTATGTCTCCTTGAGAAAACACTTAGGGTGATGATGGAAGAGGAGGTGGCCCAGGAGGAGGAGGAGGAAGAGGGGTCATCTCTAACACTTTCAGGTCAGTCTTTTAGAAGTGGCTCAGAAAGAGGATTTTTGCAGCAGAGGCCAGGTACAAATTCGGCCAGCCAGGGCCCACTACTGGAGGACGAGGAGGAGGAGGATGAAGAGGATGAGGAGGAGGATGGGGATGAAGCATGTTCACAGCGGGGTGGCATCCAACGCAGCTCGGGCCCATCACTGGTGTGTGGCTGGGGGGATACGGAGGACGCAGACGATACGACTCCCACAGAGGACAGCTTGTCCTTACCTCTGGGCAGCCTGGCACACATGAGCGACTACATGCTGCAGTGCCTGCACAACGACTGCAGAGTTGCCCACATTTTAACGTGTGCGAACTACTGGGTGGCCACCCTGCTGGATCCCCGGTACAAAGACAATGTGCCGTCCTTAATTCCCTCACTGGAGCGTGATCGGAAGATGCGCGAGTACAAGCGCACATTGGTAGACGCGCTCCTGAGAGCATTCCCGACTGACGCCGGGGGACAAGTGGAAGCACAAGGCGAAGGCAGAGGAGGAGGAAGAGGTCGCCAACGCAGCTGTGTCAGCGCCAGCACCTCAGAAGGCAGGGTTAGCATGGCAGAGATGTGGAAAAGCTTTGTTACCTCGCCGCAACAACCGGCCCTTACTGCTGATATTGTCACGAGGGTATCAAGAGCCACGTCTGACTCCGTTATACCCGGGGTCAGGAGGTCGCAGCGGGTGGCTGCGCGCTCTATATCTAAAGATCACGTTGTTTCTTAGTGATTGTTTTCTGTGTTTGCCTTGCTATCCTTTTTGTCTCAATCAGGGATCCGTAGCTTCTCCTCCTCAGCTGTTTCTTGTCTGCCACTCCCAACCTCCTTATATTCTCCCCTCACACTTCTCTAGTTGCCAGTTATAGAGCTTCCTGCCTGGACATCTATACTGACCCACTGGAGTGGTTAATCCTGGTTGTCGTTCCAGAGTGCTACCCTCCGGATCCCTGTTGGGCTTCTTGTTGTCTCCTGTTGTCGCCCACCTGGGATTATATGTTGAGTTTGTATTGTCTGTCCTTCCCTTGGTGTTTTCCTTTAGAGCTAGTGGTGCGGACTAGTGTTCCCACCGCCCTGTTCACTATCTAGGGCTCAGCTTAGGGAAAGCCAGGGCTTTAGGCACGTGATCGGCGTACGGGTGAGGAACCCGTCTAGGGACGTCAGGGCAGCCAGGTGCCAGCCGCTAGGTGAGTCAGGGGTCACCACCTTCCCTCTCACTTGGGCAGGGCCTTCCTTGTTCCCTCCCTCTGCGTCACGTATGTGATAGTCACGCCGACCGTGATAGATATGGAGCGTGTTAGCAGGAGGCAGCATATGAACAACATGGTGGAACAGTACCTGTGCACACGACTACACGTACTGACTGATGGTTCTGCCCCATTCAACTTCTGGGTCTCCAAATTGTCCACATGGCCTGAGCTTGCCCTGTATGCCTTGGAGGTGCTGGCCTGCCCTGCAGCCAGTGTACTATCTGAACGTGTATTTAGCATGGCAGGAGGCGTCATTACAGACAGACGCAGCCGCCTGTCCACAGCCAACGTGGACAAGCTCACGTTCATTAAAATGAACCAGGCCTGGATCCCACAAGACTTGTCTGAACCTTGTGCAGAATAGACATTTATACCACCATCAAACATACATTCTTGTATTCAAGTCAAGTGCAATGATTCTTTGTTTTCTTTATTTTTTATTTGTCCCAATATTTTGGGGGCTACCTATCCCAATAAAAAATAAATAAAAAAACATTGTTGGCTACCTCCTCCTCCTCCTTCTCTATTGCTGCCTCCACCTACAACACCACATTCACCGCCTCCTCAACCTCCGACTCCATATCCACCTCCTTCTCTGAGTTGCAGGTTAATAATTAGTAATTTTTAGTTATTTTATTTTATTTTAAGTTGTTTCCTTATCCACATTTGTTTGCAGAGCAGTTGCCATGCTCTTAAGCACATTTTACTGCCTTTTACATCCCTCTAGCCATTTTAAGGACTATTTCAGAGCCATTTTAATGCAAAAAATTTAGTGCCCTAAATTGAAAAAATTCTTATTTTCAATTGTCGGGTGACATTTTACCACTTTTAGCGTATACAAACCCCTGCTGTGCCTGGTTGACAGGGGCCTAAATCTCTCAAAATCCTCTGTTCTATTGCTGGGTGACATGAACCCCCTTTTGCCGTGAATGAACCCCTGCTCTGCATTGCTGACAGGGAACTAAATTTAGTGAAAACATCTGTTACTGATCGGAAGATGCGCACGCTGCTGATAGCATTCCCACCTGACAGCGGGGGCACAGTGGAAGCACAAGGCGAAGGCAGAGGAGGAGGAAGAGGTCGCCAACGCAGCTGGGGCACCGCCAGCACCTGAGAAGGCAGGGTTAGCATGGCCCAAATGTGGAAAAGCTTTGTCAGCCTTGGAGGTGCTGACCTGCCCTGCAGCCAGTGTATAGTGTGAACGTGTGTTTAGCACGGCAGAGAGCATTATCACAGGCCGCAGCCAATGTGGACAAGCTTACGTTTATTAAAATGAACCAGGCATGGATCCCACAGGACTTGTCCGTACCTTGTGCAGAATAGACATTTATTCCAGCCTCAACCATCCATTCTTGTACTCAAGTGCACTTATTCTTTGTTTTATTTTCTTATATGTCCCAATATTTTGGGGGATACCCCAATTTAAAAATAAAAAATAACACAAATCTTGGCTACCTATTCCTCCTTCACCGCCGCTTCCACCTAGACCGCCACGTCAACCTTCACCGCCACATCCACCCATCCACCGCCTCCTCAACCTCCTACTCCTAGATCCAGATTGTTATTTTAAATTTTTCTGTATTTAATGTTATTTTAAGTCATTTCCCTATCCACATTTGTTTGCAGAACAGTTGTCATGCTCTTAAGCACATTTTGATGCCTTTTGCAGCCCTCTTGCCCTTTCCTGGACTATTTTAGAGCCATTTTAGTGCCCAAAAGTTCGGGTCCCCATTGACTTCAATAGGGTTCAGGTTCGGGGTCAAGTTCGGGTTAAGTTCGGGTCCCGAACCCAAACTTTTTTTTCAAGTTCGGCCGAACTCGTCAAACCCGAACATCCAGGTGTCCGCTCAACTCTAGTCTTCATCTGTTTTGGTGGTGGCCATCCTCTTTCTCTTTTTATTTCATATCTTTGCACCTTACGTTTCCTCTCCAATGCGTTGGGTCTTCTTGTATTATGTCCAGAAGGTGATAACTCCGCTCATCAGATGTCAGGTGAATGTCATCTAGTCTAGGATCCTCTCATGTCTTTCTTTGCTGTCCATCGTCTTCTGCCAGTGGTGACATCTAGAGATCTGTTTTGTGAACCCACTTCTACAATCTTCATTGGATTTCCAGAAGGCTTGTGGAAGAGATGTAGTGTAAAGTTCTATCAGTTATCATTTCCTGTTACTATGGTAACCTAGAATAAATGCCTCCGGTTCTTTTCCCACGGTGGTTGAGGATATTTCCCTCGGATCGTCTTTTCTTCTATTGTATAAACTTTGAAAAATGAATTCTGTTTAACTAATTAGTTTTCTCTGAGAATCTGGATGATGTGTTCTCTGCAGTCCTAGTGTTTGAAGACATGTCCACACCTATCGCCTGATGAGCTGAAATATGCAATAAAACCGATACATGTGAAGAATATATCCTTCAAGGGGTTTTCTAGGTTTAGGAAAAACCTCTAATCACATTGTGACCCCCCCATCTCTCTTAAGTCTCCTCCTTTATACTGACATAAGTACAGCAGAGCCCTCCAGTATTAATAATGCAGTCCCATACAGTCCCATGTAAATAACACCTCTCTGCCCCAGCCACCTCCAACATGCAGCCCCATGTAAATAACACCACTCCCTCCTACAGCCACCTCCAACATGCAGTCCCATGTAAATAACATCACCCGCTCAACATTCAGTCCCATGTAAATAACATCCGTCCCTTCAGCCCTAACGCAGCGCCAGTTAAATAACCACAACTCCCAGCATTGCTCTGCCTCTCCCGTCACTTACCTCTCCTCATGTAGTTGTTACATGACGGTTACTAAACATGATAAGAAATCAGCACTAGTGTTGAGCGAAGCGAACTTCTGATGCTTCATCCTTCACCCGAAGTCGCGTCGTTCAAAACTTTGGAATAATCCTGTAGGGAGATCCGTCTCCGTACAGTATGAGAATGTATGGGCTCAGATGAGCAGAAGTCAGGTATTCGTGAAGTTGTGCGTGACTTGTGCATTGAATAACTTTGGTTGTTGATTTTTAAAGAGGAAAACCACTTTAAAACTTGAAACCAAACTTGGCTTCGGTTCTGACTAGCACCTCGGAACCAAAGCCGAGTTCGGTTTCAAGTACCACCAAAGTTATTCAACCAAGTCACGCGGGCCTTCGTGAATAACTGACTTCGGCTCATCGGAGCCCATACATTCTCATACTGTACGGAGATCCGCAGGGTTGCCAACCAGAAATGTTCTTTTTTTTGGACAACTTAACCCAAAATTATGGACAGCCAACAAATTGAAAAACCATAATGAATGATAAAGATTATAATTGCTACACGTTGGTTTTATGTCATGAATAAGGACTGAGTACAGTCCGAAACACGTTGACTGGTGCGGGGAGATGTCCTGCGTGTGCCCTTTTTTGAACTTTTGAAAAAAATATTTGAATCCAAAAAAATTATGGTTTTATTCAAGACCCGAGTGCCGGACCCGCTACTTTGTTTCGACAGTGGTTTTGCTTCTCCTAAGGATCCGTGCACCGAAGATTGGCA